>NW_024609816.1:580000-720000 GCF_018296145.1 Oncorhynchus tshawytscha
AGACAGACAGAGTGCCTGCCGTATCAAAGCAGACCACATCAGAGTGTGCTTACTAAAAGGTGATTAACCCTCCCGGGTTAGAGGAGACTCTCCTGCGACTCACCCTCTCTGCTATGACAGTGGTGCTGACAGAGGAGTGACTAGAGTAATGAGTTAATATACAGCTGTTCAACCAGCGTGACTTTGTAACAAATTCCTACAGTATGTGTTGTCACAAGGGATCTGTGCGGCTTGTGAGAAGTGGATTATAAAGTGAGAATGAACGAGCCGCCCAACGATGCGAAACATGTCAAACTTTGATTTCTCTCTCTCCATACCAAGAATTTGGTGTCAGGTTACATATGTTGCAAGGTTGTGTTCTCAACGAGGAAACTGGTTCCATCCGTCTTCCAGTTCTAACCACCGATCCCTCCAATGAACGTAATGGGTCCCACTGCAAAGCAAACATAAGAGCTCTAAAGCCTACGAAGTTAACCACACATTGACTTCAAATGATTGATAATGGTCATGACCTTAGCTTGGTACCTCTTAGGCCACATGGGTATTTTAAGTTGGTAGCTGACCTTTGACCCACAATGTTATTCTAAATGTCTTATCTGTGCAGCACACCTGTGCAGACCAGAACACAGTACCCATCGACTGAACTACCAGTACATTCACAGGAATGTCCATTAACGACAGCTAGGTGAGAAGTGACTGGTCTCTAATGAGGCTCTTTATGCCTGTGGATACAGAACATTAATGTTGTCTTTAATGACAGTACACACCTTATTGATGTTTCAGAGTAGCAACAATAAGTAGAAAAGCTGAAAGATTCATGGAGAAAACATCATGTAAAGGACTATACTAGGTGTAGCAGCTACATTAAGAGACTGCTGGGAAATGGTTTTAGGAAACATCAAATCAGCAATCACCTGAGAAGTCCCAGCAACTGAACATTATTTCCACATCATTGTGAATCAATTACCCATGAAACAGGCCTGGAAAAAACTATTTGGATACCACAAAAAAAAGTTGCTTGCATATTGCAGCTGTGGTGGCTATTGTTGTTGTGATCATAATCATTTCATAATGGCCCACTTCCAATTCCAGGTCAACTCCCACGCAACTTAAAAAGCAAATGTGGAACATTGCAGATAGAAATGTCAAGAATAGAGCGGACCTGATAACTTATTCTACATGTTAGAAAGACATGTTCTATATAATGTATTTCTATCTGAACGTTCCATAACGTTATGTCCTGCTGAGCGTTCAACAACACTGGCCCTGCGTATTGTACTGTAACGTGTACTGTGTGATCGTTACCGGCATGAGGAGCAGAGTGGAGCTGTAGAGGTGAACCTCCTGGTCCAGACATGAGGAGCAGAGTGGAGCTATAGAGGTGAACCTCCTGGTCCAGACATGAGGAGCAGAGTGGAGCTATAGAGGTGAACCTCCTGGTCCAGACATGAGGAGCAGAGTGGAGCTATAGAGGTGAACCTCCTGGTCCAGACATGAGGAGCAGAGTGGAGCTATAGAGGTGAACCTCCTGGTCCAGACATGAGGAGCAGAGTGGAGCTATAGAGGTGAACCTCCTGGTCCAGACATGAGGAGCAGAGTGGAGCTATAGAGGTGAACCTCCTGGTCCAGACATGAGGAGCAGAGTGGAGCTATAGAGGTGAACCTCCTGGTCCAGACATGAGGAGCAGAGTGGAGCTATAGAGGTGAACCTCCTGGTCCAGACATGAGGAGCAGAGTGGAGCTATAGAGGTGAACCTCCTGGTCCAGACATGAGGAGCAGAGTGGAGCTATAGAGGTGAACCTCCTGGTCCAGACATGAGGAGCAGAGTGGAGCTATAGAGGTGAACCTCCTGGTCCAGACATGAGGAGCAGAGTGGAGCTATAGAGGTGAACCTCCTGGTCCAGACATGAGGAGCAGAGTGGAGCTATAGAGGTGAACCTCCTGATCCAGACATGAGGAGCAGAGTGGAGCTATAGAGGTGAACCTCCTGATCCAGACATGAGGAGCAGAGTGGAGCTATAGAGGTGAACCTCCTGATCCAGACATGAGGAGCAGAGTGGAGCTATAGAGGTGAACCTCCTGGTCCAGACATGAGGAGCAGAGTGGAGCTATAGAGGTGAACCTCCTGATCCAGACATGAGGAGCAGAGTGGAGCTATAGAGGTGAACCTCCTGATCCAGACATGAGGAGCAGAGTGGAGCTATAGAGGTGAACCTCCTGATCCCAGACATGAGGAGAGGTGAACCTCCTGATCCAGACATGGAGCTGGAGCTATAGAGGTGAACCTCCTGATCCAGACATGAGGAGCAGAGTGGAGCTATAGAGGTGAACCTCCTGATCCAGACATGAGGAGCAGAGTGGAGCTATAGAGGTGAACCTCCTGATCCAGACATGAGGAGCAGAGTGGAGCTGTAGAGGTGAACCTCCTGATCCAGACATGAGGAGCAGAGTGGAGCTGTAGAGGTGAACCTCCTGATCCAGACATGAGGAGCAGAGTGGAGCTGTAGAGGTGAACCTCTGATCCAGAGTCTGGTCTTTGTTCTGTAATACTGAAGCAGACACCCATCAATAACTCCAGGAGAGAGTAATTAGAAGAGCATGTGAGGCCTGAGCCTGTACAGACCAAGGCTCCTTCCCTTCCTTCTGCCTGCCTGCCTCAGACACTGATGTCATGCCAAAAATGTGGGCCTTCATCGCTAGTAATCAAGAGCAGGTCTATAGTTTTGCAGCGCCTCACACAAAGGACAACAATAACATTGCTCAGTTCAGTTCGGTCCCCCGGCCTGCCCTCCCTGCATGTGGATTATCAAGTAATGAGAGGCTGGCAGACAACAGCATGCCTTCAAAGAGCTGTGATTAGAATGTAAATGGATGGAAGGCGTTGGGAAAAGAGAGAGAGTGGAAAAAAATGTTTACATTATGTGTACCCGGGATGGAACAGATTTTTTTTTTGGAAGTGTTCAATGAGCAAGCCCTGGCATCTGGTCTTCAGTCTCTCACTATAGATTTTTCAATCAACTTAGTCTCTCTCAGAGGCTGTGACTGCCGGTGCTTGAGGTGCATTGACCTGTAGGAGAAGCACAGAGCCAGAGGGGGGGAAGGAGACTACTAAGGCGAGCCAAGTCGAGCTATACTGCACTAGCCTGGTTACACTTTAACCCTTGTTGCTGGAACCGTGCTAGAAAGGAAATAAAATAAGCCATCCAGTACGGTTTGGGTCGGCACAATAGTGAATAAGCCATCCAGTATGGTTTGGGTCGGCACAATAGTGAATAAGCCATCCAGTATGGTTTGGGTCGGCACAATAGTGAATAAGCCATCCAGTATGGTTTGGGTCGGCACAATAGTGAATAAGCCATCCAGTACGGTTTGGGTCAGCACAATAGTGAATAAGCCATCCAGTATGGTTTGGGTCGGCACAATAGTGAATAAGCCATCCATCATGGTTTGGGTCGGCACAATAGTGAATAAGCCATCCAGTACGGTTTGGGTCGGCACAATAGTGAATAAGCCATCCAGTACGGTTTGGGTCGGCACAATAGTGAATAAGCCATCCAGTACGGTTTGGGTCGGCACAATAGTGAATAAGCCATCCAGTACGGTTTGGGTCGGCACAATAGTGAATAAGCCATCCAGTACGGTTTGGGTCGGCACAATAGTGAATAAGCCATCCAGTACGGTTTGGGTCAGCACAATAGTGAATAAGCCATCCAGTACGGTTTGGGTCGGCACAATAGTGAATAAGCCATCCAGTACGGTTTGGGTCGGCACAATAGTGAATAAGCCATCCATCATGGTTTGGGTCGGCACAATAGTGAATAAGCCATCCAGTACGGTTTGGGTCGGCACAATAGTGAATAAGCCATCCAGTACGGTTTGGGTCGGCACAATAGTGAATAAGCCATCCAGTACGGTTTGGGTCAGGCACAATAGTGAATAAGCCATCCAGTACGGTTTGGGTCGGCACAATAGTGAATAAGCCATCCAGTACGGTTTGGTTTGGGGCACAATAGTGAATAAGCCATCCAGTACGGTTTGGGTCAGCACAATAGTGAATAAGCCATCCAGTACGGTTTGGGTCGGCACAATAGTGAATAAGCCATCCAGTACGGTTTGGGTCGGCACAATAGTGAATAAGCCATCCAGTACGGTTTGGGTCGGCACAATAGTGAATAAGCCATCCAGTACGGTTTGGGTCGGCACAATAGTGAATAAGCCATCCAGTACGGTTTGGGTCGGCACAATAGTGAATAAGCCATCCAGTACGGTTTGGGTCGGCACAATAGTGAATAAGCCATCCAGTATGGTTTGGGTCGGCACAATAGTGAATAAGCCATCCAGTATGGTTTGGGTCGGCACAATAGTGAATAAGCCATCCAGTATGGTATGGGTCGGCACAATAGTGAATAAGCCATCCAGTACGGTTTGGGTCAGCACAATAGTATGATAAGGGTATAAGAAAGGAGACAGAGACAGAGAGAGACACTTGGGTTGGTCCCTGAATAAGCCATCCATCATGGTTTGGGTCGGCACAATAGTGAATAAGCCATCCAGTACGGTTTGGGTCGGCACAATAGTGAATAAGCCATCCAGTACGGTTTGGGTCAGCACAATAGTATGATAAGGGTATAAGAAAGGAGACAGAGACAGAGAGAGACACTTGGGTTGGTCCCTGTGACGAGAGAGAGAGAGACAAGGAGAGAGAGAAAGAGAGAGAGTTGGGTTGGTCCCTGTGATGAGAGAGAGAGAGACAAGGAGAGAGAGAAAGAGAGAGAGTTGGGTTGGTCCCTGTGACAGGAGAGAGAGAGAGAGAAAGACAAGGAGAGAGAGAAAGAGAGAAAGTTGGGTTGGTCCCTGAGAACCACAGCTCTGGCCTTGAGAGAGAGAGAGAGAGAGAGAGAGAGAGAGAGAGAGAGAGAGAGAGAGAGAGAGAGAGAGAGAGATCCAGAGGCAGAGGGAGTCTAGCCACTGAGGTCTGGAGGAAGCCTAGTTTTCAGGCTTCTCCCACTCCTTTAACCGCAGCAATTACACTCCAAAGCCCCAGGAATGTCCAGGAAGTGCCTCTCTACCACCAGAGAAGAGGTAAGATCCATTCCAGGGTTAAGGTGACGACAATAAACGTGAGGGGCCTGACTTGAAAAGTCCACTCTTACGGCGCAGAGCCCCCCCCCAACCAATCCTCCTACAAAATCCTTCTTCCCCCTCCCACCCTCCAGTCAACCCCTCTTTGGCTGCTTGGATTCATTTACATTTCACATTTCACCAAAAACTGGGTCAGCCAAACTTTCAAACTGTCTGTCAGCAAGCAACATTTATTTTAGAAGGGCTTTTTGGGGTTCTGGCCAAATCGTTATCCATTACAATACAACTTGTAACAGTCTCTTATCTGATTCTGCTCTTCATTAGCCCTGCATTGCACACTGCACTCACGGCTCTGCAATGTCCCGGCCCATACCGGAGAACGCAGGCTTTGCCAGAAGTGCTTAAGCCAGGGTTTTTATTACAGTTACAGAGCTGAGGGTTTCTTATACTAGGCTATCTGGGAGTGAAGGCTGGCTGAGAGAAATACCAAGACTGCCTTCCACTTGGGCTCTTTTTTACTCTAGATGATGTGTGAGGTTTTTCCCTACTGGGCCCAGTGAGTTAGTCGACATTTGAGAGAGGACAGAATTCCTTTTGCTGCATGTCTGCTATCCCTCTTTCTCTCCCTCGTCTCCTTCTCCGATTGGGTTTGAATTTAGAATCTCTCCCTTGTAATGAGACAGCTTTATTACTTGGACCAATTAAATCCCCCTTTAAATGTTCTGCTCCAGTGCCATAAATTCACTGGGACCTCTTCATTAGATTTAGTCAATCAGCAGCCCTCCTACTGATCACTGAAGCCATTATAGCCATGTTGCCTCAGCCAGTTCAGAGCTAGCACAGAGCTAACAGAAAGCTTGCACAGAGCTACGAAAAGCAAAGCACACACCCAACACAAAGCTAGCACAGAGCTAACACAAAGCTAGCACAGAGCTAACACATAGTTAGCACAGAGCTAACACAAAGCTAGCACAAATCTAGCTAGCTGCCAACACCCACAGTATAAATCAACAGGGAGCTAGGGGGAGTGCATGCTCCCCATTCTCAGACGCCCTGCCAGTATTTTATGGTAATTTACGGTTAGGTCTATACAGGCACAAATTCAATCAGTCTGTATATCCCCAAAAGACACACAAACAAGCAAACAAACAAAATGAACTAACAGCAGGAAGTGAAGGATGGAAACCGTGGAAACTGTTCCAGAGCTCTGTTGAGCCAGGTCTGGCCGTCTCAGGGTCTTACTGAGAGGTGCTGTACAACAGGCAGAGGGTGCTGTCTGAACAGACAGCCAGGCTCTAGCACACACCTCAACGTTACTGCGGTTCAACACACAGGCAAAGGGAATCATTGTAGTATTACTGCAGTAATGGGACTATGATAAGCATTCTCTCTCTGTTGAAGTAAGTCCTGCATTGGAAAGTTGTCTGGTAATGGAAAGTAAATTAGTAAAGCTAAGACATTTGAGCTGCTGGAGTGGGCCTAACTGATGTACAGTACTTGGCCCATTCCAAATTTGAACTCATTGGAGAATAGAAATGGCATGAAATGCACTATCCTTGTAAAATGAACTGAAAGATGAGCTGTGGTAAATTCTTACAGCTCTTCTGAGAAAAGTGGTGTGATTGGCTCTGGATCGACCGCCATATGCTGATATCCTACCCAGGAAACAGTCGACTGCTAGGCAGCATGGAGAGTACAGCAACCCACTGCTAATATGCCATGCAGTTGCCCGACTGCCTGTTTACCTGGTCAAGTTGTTTTCCTCTTCATTTAGCACATGAATCACAAAAACACAAAAGTGAGAGACTATCTGATATGAGGGCCGGTAAAATCAACTTGATATCAAAATAAAGTGTGAAACATCTTTCTCCAAGTATGATTAGTTCAGATACTATGATCAGCGGCCAAAATGTGTCTAAGTACTGTATGGAAGACATTCAATAAACTAGTCTGCAGCAGCCCCCTTGTCTTACTGAAATACACTAGAGGTTGAAAACATTGTTCTGGCCTTGTGCTGTGAGCGATTGTAGCAAATCAAATCAAATATTATTTTATTTGCTACATGTACCGAATACAACAAGTGTAGACTTTACCGTGAAATGCTTTACTTAACGAGCCCGTACCCAACAATGCAGGTAACAAGTAAGAAAAGTAACAAATAGATGAAAAGAAAATAGTAACAATAAAATAACAATAAAATAATATATTAGCAGTCAGAATATATAGGACAACAGCCAGGCGAGCTTGAATTGGGTTCAGATGCTGGCTGTCTGCTGGTGTGTGGGGTTGAGGGGAAGGGAGTGTGGGGGTCTGACAAAGGGGGAGGTGGGGGAGACTATAGTCAGAGAGGAAGAGAGGTCCAACTCGGTGGAAAATCTGTCCCCCTCTAGCAGGTGGTGTTTTTTTTATGGTTTCTTCCACCAAAAAAGTTTTTTTGTATGGAGGTCAATGAGAGACTCAAATTTGGTCAACAAAAAAATGGATGGCTTATCTGCTATGTGAGGTTTATTTGATCAAATCTAAGTTTTGTAATGCTTAAGTTGTTATGAGTGTACTGGTGTAGGTACTGTAGGACAGATGACATTCCAGCAACTGAGAAAAAACACTTTATATCAGAGTTATCTAGAGATGGCAATGCATATTCATGGCATGAGGCTAGTAGCATAGCATCTATCTCCATTGAATACAGGTGGTTGACGTCAAGAACCCTCATCGAATATTCCAAAAAGGATTACAATAATGAGATTCATCCACCAATCCAAAGAAAGGATAGGTGGGAGCTAGACAGCCCGCTGTGCTGCTTTAATCTTTGCTGTAGTTCATATACAGTCTCCGAAATCTCTCATGACCAAACTAACCTTGGAACACCATTAAAACCACTCACAGCACCTGAAATGTCTCAGGACCAAACAAACCTTGGAACACCATTAAAACCACTCACAGCACCTGAAATGTCTCAGGACCAAACTAACCTTGGAACACCATTAAAACCACTCACAGTACCTGAAATGTCTCAGGACCAAACAAACCTTGGAACACCATTAAAACCACTCACAGCACCTGAAATGTCTCAGGACCAAACAAACCTTGGAACACCATTAAAACCACTCACAGCACCTGAAATGTCTCAGGACCAAACAAACCTTGGAACACCATTAAAACCACTCACAGCCTGAAATGTCTCAGGACCAAACAAACCTTGGAACACCATTAAAACCACTCACAGCACCTGAAATGTCTCAGGACCAAACAAACCTTGGAACACCATTAAAACCACTCACAGCACCTGAAATGTCTCAGGACCAAACAAACCTTGGAACACCATTAAAACCACTCACAGTACCTGAAATGTCTCAGGACCAAACAAACCTTGGAACACCATTAAAACCACTCACAGTACTACATGAAGTTTGGATTCTTTATTCTAGTTCAAGATTCTAGGTCAAGTTTCAGTCATTCTGGACTGCCATTGATACATGAATTGGTAGTTCTTATCTGTACATTTTCCAGGGGGAAAGTCATTTTGTGATTGCAGGATAGGATAGCGCGCTACCATCAGCGTGTGGTTCTCTGAGCCTTGTTCGTTCTGCAGCTGCGGGGGCAGAGTTATGTCTAATGAACTGACTTCACACAGAGGCCGTGGTGGAAGCCAAGTAGATTGTGGTGGAAGTCAGGTAGGCTATGGTGGAAGTCAAGTAGGCTATGGTAGAAGTCGAGTCCTAAACCTGGCTGGAGGAGCACAGAGGAGAGCTGTGGCATGTAGGGTGAGACAGTGTGTAGTATTCAATTGCTAAATTTCCGCTGACTTCACATGAAATGGTTCCTGAGAGAGCAGCTCGTGTCATCACGGGAGTGCAGGCTCAGACAGGAGTCAGAAGGCTGAATAACGTGTGAAAATACCACCTTCCCTTGGACTCCAGTGACTGGAGAACAGAACCTAAGGGCTGCCTCCCAATTAACACCCAATTTCTTATATAGTGCAATACTTTTCACCTGGATTCACCTGGTCAGTCTACATCATGGAAAGAGCAGGAATGAGTGTTCCTAATGTTTTGTACACTCAGTGTATGTGAGCCATTGAGAGGGTGAATGGGCAAGAGCAAGACAAAATATTTAAGTGCCTTTGAACGGGGTATGGTAGTAGGTGCCAGGCAAACCGGTTTGAGTATCAAGAACTGCAATGCTGCTGGGTTTTTGTGAATTACCACCCCCAACTGCCTTTATGTCAATTAGCACCCCCAACTGCCTTTATGTGGACTACCATCCCCAACTGCCTTTATGTGGATTACCATCCCCAACTGCCTTTATGTGGATTAGCACCCCCCCTGCCTTTATGTGGATTACCACCCCAACTGCCTTTATGTGGATTACCACCCACAACTGCCTTTATGTGGACTACCATCCCCAACTGCCTTTATGTGGATTACCACCCCCAACTGCCTTTATGTGGATTACCATCCCCAACTGCCTTTATGTGGATTACCATCCCCAACTGCCTTTATGTGGATTACCATCCCCAACTGCCTTTATGTGGATTACCATCCCCAACTGCCTTTATGTGGATTACCACCCCAACTGCCTTTATGTGGATTACCATCCCCAACTGCCTTTATGTGGATTACCATCCCCAACTGCCTTTATGTGGACTACCATCCCCAACTGCCTTTATGTGGACTACCATCCCCAACTGCCTTTATGTGGACTACCATCCCCAACTGCCTTTATGTGGATTACCACCCCCAACTGCCTTTATGTGGACTACCATCCCCAACTGCCTTTATGTGGACTACCACCCCCAACTGCCTTTATGTGGACTACCACCCCCAACTGCCTTTATGTGGATTACCATCCCCAACTGCCTTTATGTGGACTACCACCCCCAACCTCCTTTCTGTGGACTACCATCCCCAGTGCTAGAGGCGTCACTGCAGACACCCTGGTTCGAATCCAGGCTGTATCACAATCGGCCGTGATTGGGAGTCCCATAGGGCGGCGCACTATTGGCTCAGTATCGTACAGGGTTTGGCTGGTGCAAATAAATCATTTGTTGTTAATTGACTTGCTTAGTCAAATAAAGGTTTAGTATTATTAAAAAAATGTGTACTACCTCCCTCAACCCCCTTTCTGTCTCCCTGTACACAAAACGAAATGTGAGTTAGAGTGAAAACAAGATGAAGTTACCACAGCATGCCTTTCAAGAGCTACCTGGGTGGGCATGCGGCACCACATCTGTCTGACACGAACCACCATACACAGCAACATGCAGCAGGCAGCAGACTGCAGTACTGCAGACAGGAGCTGGACCCTCTGACCTGTACTACATCTAAATAACAACTGGCTTGTCACTGGGTGAGGCAGAGTCCCAATGGCACCCTATTCCCTATGTGGGCCATGGCCGAAAGTAGTGCACTATAAAGGGTGCCATTTGGGATCTATCTATAATATCCTGCTGGAACTAAACCAAACACTTCACCTGCCAGGTGAGGCAACCAAGCCCCAGGAAAATGAGTTTGAAAGCAGAAGTAGAGTATTGTGTGTTTTAGGAGAATTAGAGGCTTCACACAGAGACTGTGGTAACAGGAGTATGCAGTGGCAGTGTACTGCGAGGCTAGGGAGCTGTAGAGAGCTGTAGGAGACAGACTGGAAACTATGCCGTATGAACACAGCCAGGCCCTGCCATTCCCATGGGAGCTCATTATAAACCAGGACTACACTTTTTGGGGTGCATACCAAATGGCACTATATTCCCTTTATAGTGTACTACTTTTGACAAGGGCCCATAGAGCTCTGGTGCCATTTGGGACTAAAGCTTGTAGTTTGGGATTCAGTTGGTGCTCCAGTGACATTCCCGGTGATACCCTCCTGGCTTGGAGAACAGGATGGGATCTGGGATCTAGGCTGCAGAACCAGAAAACCCCTCTCTCTCGCTCCTGTCCACCCACCCTTTCAGAGAAACCACATGGTGTGTGTGTGCAGTCTCCCTCCCGTCCAATTCTAAGGTCTCCCCTTTCACATTTCCTGAAGCCCCAAGGCATTGTGGGAGCTTTTCAACTGAAGTCAGCTTTCAGTGAATCATATTCTCCTGCAATACTGTCTTACATGATAACACGCACGCACGCAGACACACACACACACACACACACACACACACACACACACACACACACACACACACACACACACACACACACAGACTTAGTCAGGCTAATACAGTATGGAAATGTTTATCTATCCGATGGGGCACAGTAGGGGTCTCCCTCCTTAAGGACAGAGCCAGACAGAACAACCGGGACCGCCAACACTACTGTTACCCCGTCCACGCATGGCCTTTCACTTAGGACGCCTCACAAATGGCACCCTATTCCCTTTATAGTGCACTACTTCTGACCAGAGCCCTATGGACCCTGGTCAAAAAGTAGTGCACTATAAACAGAATAGGGTGCCATTTGGGAGGCGTCCTAACAGAGCAGCATAGCCAACCTGCTGCACAAACCAGTGGGAGGGGAGCAGCAAGGCTGCACCAGCATTTGAAGTATTTCAGCAAACTGTTTCTGTATGTCAGGGTGTATTAGGCCAGTTTTAACATTACCGAGTGGTCACATTAACATTACAGAGTCGTGACATTAACATTACAGAGTGGTCACATTAACATTACATAGCAGTCACATTAACATTACATAGTGGTCACATTAACATTACAGAGTGGTGACATTACATAGTGGTCACATTAACATTACAGAGTGGTGACATTACATAGTGGTCACATTAACATTACAGAGTGGTGACATTACATAGTGGTCACATTAACATTACAGAGTGGTGACATTACATAGTGGTCACATTAACATTACAGAGTGGTGACATTACATAGTGGTCACATTAACATTACAGAGTGGTCACATTAACATTACAGAGTGGTCACATTACATAGTGGTCACATTAACATTACAGAGTGATCACATTAAGGGTTCCCGAGTGGTGCAGTGGTCTAAGGCACTACATGTCAGTGCTAGAGGCATCACTGTAGACACCCTGGTTCAATTCCAGGCTGTTTCACAACTGGCTGTGATTGGGAGTCCCATAGGGCGGTTCACAATTGGCCCAGTGTCGTCCGGGTTTAGCCGGTGTAGGCCGTCGTTGTAAATAAGAATTAGTTCTTAACTGACTTGCCTAGTTAAATAAAGGGAAGTGTTTCCTGAACTCTGTCTTGCCCCCACCCACCTCCTGGGAGCACATTTTGGTTTTCCTACTTGCACAACACAGCTGATTGAAGTAATCCAAGCTTGATGATGAGTTGGTTAGTGTTAGGGCACAAACCTAAACGTGTACCCAGAGGGGCCTCGGGACCTATCTGTGAAACCCTGCTGTTGGGTATGATAGGAGAGATGGTTACTGTAGGCTACGTACACACCGGGATCAGGACACCAGACATCAAAATGCCTTCTGAACATAATATTACAATAGAAGGGACTTGTTTTAACCTTGTGTATTAGGCCCAGTGGATGCTGGGAAGGAAAATACTCCTCAGGAGTGAAATTCAATGTAGACAATGTGTCTAGGGAACTATGGCTTGAGAACCCCTTTAATTACTAGATCAGGAGTGAAATTCAATGTAGACAATGTGTCTAGGGAACTATGGCTGGAGAACCCCTTTAATTACTAGATCAGGAGTGAAATTCAATGTAGACAATGTGTCTAGGGAACTATGGCTGGAGAACCCCTTTAGTTACTAGATCAGGAGTGAAATTCAATGTAGACAATGTGTCTAGGGAACTATGGCTGGAGAACCCCTTTAATTACTAGATCAGGAGTGAAATTCAATGTAGACAATGTGTCTGGGGAACTATGGCTGGAGAACCCCTTTAATTACTAGATCAGGAGTGAAATTCACAACTGGCTGTGATTGGGAGTCCCATAGGGCGGTTCACAATTGGCCCAGTGTCGTCCGGGTTTAGCCGGTGTAGGCCGTCGTTGTAAATAAGAATTAGTTCTTAACTGACTTGCTCAGTTGTATGGTTTGAGTTGGTATGCTATGCTAAAGACTGGTCAATCCATAAGGCCTGAGGAGGTGTGGTATATGGCCAATATCAGAGCAGCGGAGGTGTGGTATATGGCCAATATCAGAGCAGCATAGCCAACCTGCTGCACAAACCAGTGGGAGGGGAGCAGCAAGGCCGCACCTTGCCACAGCTAAGGGCTGTTCTTATGCAATGCGGTGCCTGGACATAGGCCTTAGCTGTGGTATATTGGCCATACATCACAAACCCCCCAAGGTGCCTTATTGCTATTATAAACTGGTTACCAATGTATTTAGAGCAGTAAAAATAAACGTTTTGTCATACCTGTGGAATGTGGTCTGATATATCATGGCTGTCAGTCAATCAGCATTCAGGGCAGGAACCACTCAGTTTCTAATACAATATATCGAACTCCAACCATGGTGTGGGGACAGAATAACTGCTGTCCTATGTGAAACTAAAATCCCAGATTAAGGGCTGTACTGGGAGCAGTGTT
Source organism: Oncorhynchus tshawytscha (assembly GCF_018296145.1). Taxonomy (NCBI): domain Eukaryota; kingdom Metazoa; phylum Chordata; class Actinopteri; order Salmoniformes; family Salmonidae; genus Oncorhynchus; species Oncorhynchus tshawytscha. Next base: position 593,598 of record NW_024609816.1, read on the forward strand.
CCAGCTCTCCGACAATTTAAGAGGTTAAGAAACACTTGACTAGAGCCCATCTCCCTGTGTGCGTCCCAAATGACACCCTATTCCCTACATAGCACACTACTTTTGACCAGGGCTCATAGATAATAGGGTGCCATTTGGGACACATCCCCCTCTCTCTCTCTGCTGAGCTCCCCCTGCTTTGAGGAAGTCAGGGTGCTTTAACTTATGGCTAGACTCTAACAGGCGTGTCATTAAAAGCAGGAGATCTCACAATGGTAGCAACGTTCTACGGTCCTCCACAGCCAACAGACAGAGAGGGAGCGAGGCGGAGGGTGAGAGAGAGGGACAGAACTCGTAATGAATTGTGGGGCTTAACGTATTTGATATGCTGATACTTCTGGACAGAGTACAACATAACTCCCCTCCGTCTGCGTAAGCATTACATTTACACCTGTCAGACAGCTACAGCACTGGAATCTACATAGATGGGTTCCAATAGTATTTGCTTTCTTTCAAATACTTTTTAGTGTTTAATTTTGCATGCCTGGAGGGCTTGCACTTTTGGGAGTGTTCATCGGGATTCATTGCACCAAGCAAAATCAAATTCATACACCCTTTATTTTATGCATTTATATTCGTTTTTAAAAACGTTTATTTTTTTTGCCTTTATTTAACTAGGCAAGTCAGTTAAGAACAAATTATTATTTAAAATGATGGCCTATACTGGCCAAACCCGGACGACGCTGGGCCAATTGTGCGCCGCCCCATGGGGCATCCAATCATGGCCAGTTGTGATACAGCCTGGATTCGAACCAGGGTGACACCTCTAGCACTGAGATGCAGTGCCTGGGAGCCCCCAATCAAGCACTCTAGCACAAAGTAAAGTAAAGTATTTTAAAGAAAACAAACACTATTTGAACCGAGGTCTGGTACTGTATGTAGGTTGCATACAGGGAAGGATGCATGAGGTTTTCCTCACAGGGATGAATAATATCAGTATAGAAGGTGTTTCAATTCTTCATACATACTGTAACCAGGACTGCAGCTGCTATGACAGGTGTGTGAGGAATGTTCCTATACGTTCAGAAGTTCAACAAATGTCCTCTCCAAGAAACACAACAATTCTGTAACTATGCTGTAAGTACTCAAAGCACAAGGCTTTGCATGACGAACCAAGAATGTGTCTAACTAGTCTTGGGGAAAAGTAATGGAAAACGTAAACTAACACTAGTTTACTGTACTGTATATAAGAATATGAACATGTATATATGAATAGTGTGTAAATATAATTTTTGTTGTGCCTTGGTGTCTTTCCAATACATAACTATTAAAAAAAAATTAAAAATAAATGTGTGAATGTAATGTAATATCTTCTGTTGTTCTTGTCTATAACCGTTCTGTAACTTGTAATGTATTTGTCGGTTTCATGTGGACTCCAGGAAGAGTAGCTGCTGCATGTGCAGTATCTAATGGGGATCCTAAAAAACTAAACTAAACTTTACTAAGTAAACTTTACTCCACTACTGCCTCAAATATCATTGGATGTCATTGCCCTAACTTTTCCCTCCATTTTGCCCCCCTCCCCCCTCACACCTCTCACACAGTGCTCTTGTAGTATGTCAGGGGCCATGGCTGAGTTAGGGTTAGAGTTAGGGTGTGTGTGTGCGTGTGTGTGTATGTGTATGTGTATGTGTGTGTGTGTGTGTGTGTGTGTGTGTGTGTGTGTAGCGAGAGCGAGTAAGGATTAGGGTTAGTGTGCTGTGGACCAGATGACTCAGTAACCTCTGCAAAGGAGACCTCAGTCCCGTCCACAGTTCACATTGATAGGGTCATAAAGAGAATGCTAGCCAGCTCTCCCCGTCCCCTGGGTCTGAGAAAAGCAGGGCTGCCCTGGAGTCAATCAACCTCTGCATGGAAGCCAGGTGTGAGGGGCCTGTTACACAGAGGGGCCTGGCCTGGCGCTGGACCGACCGACACACTCACCACATCAACACAGGGACTGTTAACTGGCCGCAGGGGAGAAGGAGAGGGATGGAGGGGGAGAAGGAGAAGAAAGAGAGGGGGGGTGTTGAAGGTGATGGTGCTAGTATACAACTGTGAGGAGTGTGAGGAGAGCTAGGAGTGAAATATCTACTGGTTACAGTGACTGCAATGTTTCACATACTTTTGGTCTTATCCCCTATTGGGAACCTGTTGTTAATATGATGTGGGTGTAGTGGTGTAACTACATGTTGTTAATGTGATGTGGGTGTAGTGGTGTAACTACATGTTGTTAATGTGATGTGGGTGTAGTGGTGTAACTACATGTTGTTAATGTGATGTGGGTGTAAGGTTGTAACTACATGTTGTTAATGTGATGTGGGTGAAGTTGTGTAGTGGTGTAACTACATGTTGTTAATGTGATGTGGGTGTAGTGGGGAAGTGGTGTAACTACATGTTGTTAATGTGATGTGGGTGTAGTGTTGTAGCTACATGTTGTTAATGTGATGTGGGTGTAGTGTTGTAGCTACATGTTGTTAATGTGATGTGGGTGAAGTGGTGTAACTACATGTTGTTAATGTGATGTGGGTGTAGTGGTGTAACCACATGTTGTTAATGTAATGTGAGTGTAGTGGTGTAGTGTTGTAACTACATGTTGTTAATGTGATGTGGGTGTAGTGGTGTAACTACATGTTGTTAATGTGATGTGGGTGTAGTGGTGTAGGGTTGTAACTACATGTTGTTAATGTGATGTGGGTGACGTGGTGTAGGGTTGTAACTACATGTTATTAATGTGATGTGGGTGTAGTGGTGTAACTACATGTTGTTAATGTGATGTGGGTGTAGGGTTGTAACTACATGTTGTTAATGTGATGTGGGTGAAGTGGTGTAACTACATGTTGTTAATGTGATGTGGGGGTAGTGGTGTAACTACATGTTGTTAATGTGACGTGGGTGTAGTGGTGAAGGGGTGTAACTACATGGTGTTAATGTGATGTGGATGAAGTGGTGAAGTGGTGTAACTATATGTTGTTAATGTGCTGTGGGTGTAGTGGTGTAACTACATGTTGTTAATGTGATGTGGGTGAAGGGGTGTAGCTACATGTTGTTAATGTGATGTGGGTGTAGTGGTGTAACTACATGTTGTTAATGTGATGTGGGTGTAGTGGTGTAACTACATGTTGTTAATGTTATGTGGGTGTAGTGGTGTAGGGTTGTAACTACATGTTGTTAATGTGATGTGGGGGTAGTGGTGTAACTACATGTTGTTAATGTGACGTGGGTGTAGTGGTGAAGTGGTGTAACTACATGTTGTTAATGTGATGTGGGTGTAGTGGTGTAGGGTTGTAACTACATGTTGTTAATGTGATGTGGGTGTAGTGGTGTAACTACATGTTGTTAATGTGATGTGGGTGTAGGGTTGTAACTACATGTTGTTAATGTGATGTGGGTGAAGTGGTGTAGTGGTGTAACTACATGTTGTTAATATGATGTGGGTGTAGTGGTGTAACTACATGTTGTTAATGTGACGTGGGTGTAGTGGTGAAGTGGTGTAACTACATGTTGTTAATGTGATGTGGGTGTAGTGGTGTAACTACATGTTGTTAATATGATGTGGGTGTAGTGGTGTAACTACATGTTGTTAATGTGATGTGGATGTAGTGGTGTAACTACATGTTGTTAATGTGATGTGGGTGTAGTGGTGTAACTACATGTTGTTAATGTGATGTGGGTGAAGGGTTGTAACTACATGTTGTTAATGTGATGTGGGTGAAGTGGTGTAACTACATGTTGTTAATGTGATGTGGGTGTAGTGGTGTAACTACATGTTGTTAATGTGATGTGGGTGTAGTGGTGTAACTACATGTTGTTAATGTGATGTGGGTGTAGTAGTGTAACTACATGTTGTTAATGTGATGTGGGTGTAGTGGTGTAACTACATGTTGTTAATGTGATGTGGGTGTAGTGGTGTAACTACATGTTGTTAATGTGATGTGGGTGTAGTTGTGAAGTGGTGTAACTACATGTTGTTAATGTGATGTGGGTGTAGTGGTGTAACTACATGTTGTTAATGTGATGTGGGTGAAGGGGTGTAACTACATGTTGTTAATGTGATGTGGGTGTAGTTGTGTAGGGTTGTAACTACATGTTGTTAATGTGATGTGGGTGTAGTGGTGTAACTACATGTTGTTAATGTGATGTGGGTGTAGGGTTGTAACTACATGTTGTTAATGTGATGTGGGTGAAGTGGTGTAGTGGTGTAACTACATGTTGTTAATATGCTGTGGGTGTAGTGGTGTAACTACATGTTGTTAATGTGATGTGGGTGTAGTGGTGTAACTACATGTTGTTAATGCGATGTGTGTGTAGTGGTGTAACTACATGTTGTTAATGTGATGTGGGTGTAGCGGTGTAGCTACATGTTGTTAATGTGATGTGGGTGTAGTGGTGTAGGGTTGTAACTACACGTTGTTAATGTGATGTGGGTGTAGTGGTGTAACTACATGTTGTTAATGTGATGTGGGTGAAGTGGTGTAGGGTTGTAACTACATGTTGTTAATGTGATGTGGGTGTAGTGGTGTAACTACATGTTGTTAATGTGATGTGGGTGAAGTGGTGTAACTACATGTTGTTCATGTGATGTGGGTGTAGGGTTGTAACTACATGTTGTTAATGTGATGTGTGGTGTAGTGGTGTAACTACATGTTGTTAATGTGATGTGGGTGTAGGGTTGTAACTACATGTTGTTAATGTGATGTGGGTGTAGTGGTGTAACTACATGTTGTTAATGTGATGTGGGTGTAGTGGTGTAACTACATGTTGTTAATGTGATGTGGGTGTAGTGGTGTAACTACATGTTGTTAATGTGATGTGGGTGTAGTAGTGTAACTACATGTTGTTAATGTGATGTGGGTGTAGTGGTGTAACTACATGTTGTTAATGTGATGTGGGTGTAGTGGTGTAACTACATGTTGTTAATGTGATGTGGGTGTAGTGGTGAAGTGGTGTAACTACATGTTGTTAATGTGATGTGGGTGTAGTGGTGTAACTACATGTTGTTAATGTGATGTGGGTGAAGGGGTGTAACTACATGTTGTTAATGTGATGTGGGTGAAGTGGTGTAACTACATGTTGTTCATGTGATGTGGGTGTAGGGTTGTAACTACATGTTGTTAATGTGATGTGGGTGTAGTGGTGTAGGGTTGTAACTACATGTTGTTAATGTGATGTGGGTGTAGTGGTGTAACTACATGTTGTTAATGTGATGTGGGTGTAGGGTTGTAACTACATGTTGTTAATGTGATGTGGGTGAAGTGGTGTAGTGGTGTAACTACATGTTGTTAATATGCTGTGGGTGTAGTGGTGTAACTACATGTTGTTAATGTGATGTGGGTGTAGTGGTGTAACTACATGTTGTTAATGCGATGTGTGTGTAGTGGTGTAACTACATGTTGTTAATGTGATGTGGGTGTAGCGGTGTAGCTACATGTTGTTAATGTGATGTGGGTGTAGTGGTGTAGGGTTGTAACTACACGTTGTTAATGTGAGGTGGGTGTAGTGGTGTAACTACATGTTGTTAATGTGATGTGGGTGAAGTGGTGTAGGGTTGTAACTACATGTTGTTAATGTGATGTGGGTGTAGTGGTGTAACTACATGTTGTTAATGTGATGTGGGTGAAGTGGTGTAACTACATGTTGTTCATGTGATGTGGGTGTAGGGTTGTAACTACATGTTGTTAATGTGATGTGGGTGTAGTGGTGTAACTACATGTTGTTAATGTGATGTGGGTGTAGGGTTGTAACTACATGTTGTTAATGTGATGTGGGTGAAGTGGTGTAGTGGTGTAACTACATGTTGTTAATATGCTGTGGGTGTAGTGGTGTAACTACATGTTGTTAATGTGATGTGGGTGTAGTGGTGTAACTACATGTTGTTAATGTGATGTGGGTGTAGTAGTGTAACTACATGTTGTTAATGTGATGTGGGTGTAGAGGTGTAACTACATGTTGTTAATGTGATGTGGGTGTAGTGGTGAAGTGGTGTAACTACATGTTGTTAATGTGATGTGGGTGTAGTGGTGTAACTACATGTTGTTAATGTGATGTGGGTGAAGGGGTGTAACTACATGTTGTTAATGTGATGTGGGTGAAGTGGTGTAACTACATGTTGTTCAAGTGGTGTAACTACATGTTGTTCATGTGATGTGGGTGTAGGGTTGTAACTACATGTTGTTAATGTGATGTGGGTGTAGTGGTGTAGGGTTGTAACTACATGTTGTTAATGTGATGTGGGTGTAGTGGTGTAACTACATGTTGTTAATGTGATGTGGGTGTAGGGTTGTAACTACATGTTGTTAATGTGATGTGGGTGAAGTGGTGTAGTGGTGTAACTACATGTTGTTAATATGCTGTGGGTGTAGTGGTGTAACTACATGTTGTTAATGTGATGTGGGTGTAGTGGTGTAACTACATGTTGTTAATGCGATGTGTGTGTAGTGGTGTAACTACATGTTGTTAATGTGATGTGGGTGTAGCGGTGTAGCTACATGTTGTTAATGTGATGTGGGTGTAGTGGTGTAGGGTTGTAACTACACGTTGTTAATGTGATGTGGGTGTAGTGGTGTAACTACATGTTGTTAATGTGATGTGGGTGAAGTGGTGTAGGGTTGTAACTACATGTTGTTAATGTGATGTGGGTGTAGTGGTGGTTAATGTGATGTGGGTGAAGTGTAACTACATGTTGTTAATGTGATGTGGGTGAAGTGGTGTAACTACATGTTGTTCATGTGATGTGGGTGTAGGGTTGTAACTACATGTTGTTAATGTGATGTGGGTGTAGTGGTGTAACTACATGTTGTTAATGTGATGTGGGTGTAGGGTTGTAACTACATGTTGTTAATGTGATGTGGGTGAAGTGGTGTAGTGGTGTAACTACATGTTGTTAATATGCTGTGGGTGTAGTGGTGTAACTACATGTTGTTAATGTGATGTGGGTGTAGTGGTGTAACTACATGTTGTTAATGTGATGTGGGTGTAGTAGTGTAACTACATGTTGTTAATGTGATGTGGGTGTAGTGGTGTAACTACATGTTGTTAATGTGATGTGGGTGTAGAGGTGTAACTACATGTTGTTAATGTGATGTGGGTGTAGTGGTGAAGTGGTGTAACTACATGTTGTTAATATGATGTGGGTGTAGTGGTGTAACTACATGTTGTTAATGTGATGTGGGTGAAGGGGTGTAACTACATGTTGTTAATGTGATGTGGGTGAAGTGGTGTAACTACATGTTGTTAATGTGATGTGGGTGTAGTGGTGTAACTACATGTTGTTAATGTGATGTGGGTGTAGTGGTGTAACTATATGTTGTTAATGTGATGTGGGTGTAGGGTTGTAACTACATGTTGTTAATGTGATGTGGGTGTAGTGGTGTAACTATATGTTGTTAATGTGATGTGGGTGTAGGGTTGTAACTACATGTTGTTAATGTGATGTGGGTGAAGTGGTGTAGTGGTGTAACTACATGTTGTTAATATGCTGTGGGTGTAGTGGTGTAACTACATGTTGTTAATGTGATGTGGGTGTAGTGGTGTAACTACATGTTGTTAATGCGATGTGTGTGTAGTGGTGTAACTACATGTTGTTAATGTGATGTGGGTGTAGCGGTGTAGCTACATGTTGTTAATGTGATGTGGGTGTAGTGGTGTAGGGTTGTAACTACATGTTGTTAATGTGATGTGGGTGTAGTGGTGTAACTACATGTTGTTAATGTGATGTGGGTGTAGTGGTGTAGGGTTGTAACTACATGTTGTTAATGTGATGTGGGTGTAGTGGTGTAACTACATGTTGTTAATGTGATGTGGGTGTAGGGTTGTAACTACATGTTGTTAATGTGATGTGGGTGAAGTTGTGTAGTGGTGTAACTACATGTTGTTAATATGATGTGGGTGTAGTTGTGTAACTACATGTTGTTAATGTGATGTGGGTGTAGTGGTGTAACTACATGTTGTTAATGTGATGTGGGTGTAGTGGTGTAACTACATGTTGTTAATGTGATGTGGGTGTAGTGGTGTAGGGTTGTAACTACATGTTGTTAATGTGATGTGGGTGAAGTGGTGTAGGGTTGTAACTACATGTTGTTAATGTGATGTGGGTGTAGTGGTGTAACTACATGTTGTTAATGTGATGTGGGTGAAGTGGTGTAACTACATGTTGTTCATGTGATGTGGGTGTAGGGTTGTAACTACATGTTGTTAATGTGATGTGGGTGTAGTGGTGTAGGGTTGTAACTACATGTTGTTAATGTGATGTGGGTGTAGTGGTGTAACTACATGTTGTTAATGTGATGTGGGTGTAGGGTTGTAACTACATGTTGTTAATGTGATGTGGGTGAAGTGGTGTAGTGGTGTAACTACATGTTGTTAATATGCTGTGGGTGTAGTGGTGTAACTACATGTTGTTAATGTGATGTGGGTGTAGTGGTGTAACTACATGTTGTTAATGTGATGTGGGTGTAGCGGTGTAACTACATGTTGTTAATGTGATGTGTAACTACATGTTGTTAATGTAGTGGTGTAGGGTTGTAACTACATGTTGTTAATGTGATGTGGGTGTAGTGGTGTAACTACATGTTGTTAATGTGATGTGGGTGTAGTGGTGTAGGGTTGTAACTACATGTTGTTAATGTGATGTGGGTGTAGTGGTGTAACTACATGTTGTTAATGTGATGTGGGTGTAGGGTTGTAACTACATGTTGTTAATGTGATGTGGGTGTAGTGGTGTAACTACATGTTGTTAATGTGATGTGGGTGTAGTGGTGTAACTACATGTTGTTAATGTGATGTGGGTGTAGTGGTGTAACTACATGTTGTTAATGTGATGTGTGTAGTGGTGTAACTACATGTTGTTAATGTGATGTGGGTGTAGTGGTGTAACTACATGTTGTTAATGTGATGTGGGTGTAGTGGTGTAACTACATGTTGTTAATGTGATGTGGGTGTAGTAGGGTTGTAACTACATGTTGTTAATGTGATGTGGGTGTAGTGGTGTAACTACATGTTGTTAATGTGATGTGGGTGTAGTGGTGTAGGGTGTAACTACATGTTGTTAATGTGATGTGGGTGTAGTGGTGTAACTACATGTTGTTAATGTGATGTGGGTGTGGTGTAACTACATGTTGTTAATGTGATGTGGGTGTAGTGGTGTAACTACATGTTGTTAATGTGATGTGGGTGTAGTGGTGTAACTACATGTTGTTAATGTGATAGTGGTAACTACATGTTGTTAATGTGATGTGGTGTAGTGGTGTAACTACATGTTGTTAATGTGATGTGGGTGTAGTGGTGTAACTACATGTTGTTAATGTGATGTGGGTGTAGGGTGTAACTACATGTTGTTAATGTGATGTGGGTGTAGTGGTGTAACTACATGTTGTTAATGTGATGTGGGTGTAGTGGTGTAACTACATGTTGTTAATGTTGTTAAGTGGTGATGTTGGGTGGGTGTAGTGGTGTAACTACATGTTGTTAATGTGATGTGGGTGTAGTGGTGTAACTACATGTTGTTAATGTGATGTGGGTGTAGTGGTGTAAGGGGTGTAACTACATGTTGTTAATGTGATGTGGGTGAAGTGGTGTAGGGTGTAACTACATGTTGTTAATGTGATGTGGGTGTAGTGGTGTAACTACATGTTGTTAATGTGATGTGGGTGTAGGGTGTAACTACATGTTGTTAATGTGGTGGGTGTAGTGGTGTAGGGTTGTAACTACATGTTGTTAATGTGATGTGGGTGAAGTGGTGTAGGGTTGTAACTACATGTTGTTAATGTGATGGGTGGGTGTAGTGGTGTAGCTACATGTTGTTAATGTGATGTGGGTGAAGTGGTGTAACTACATGTTGTTAATGTGATGTGGGGGTAGTGGTGTAACTACATGTTGTTAATGTGACGTGGGTGTAGTGGTGAAGGGTGTAACTACATGTTGGGGTGTAACTACATGTTGTTAATGTGACGTGGGTGTAGTGGTGAAGGGATGTAACTACATGTTGTTAATGTGATGTGGATGAAGTGGTGAAGTGGTGTAACTACATGTTGTTAATGTGATGTGGGTGAAGGTTTGTAGCTACATGTTGTTAATGTGATGTGGGGGTAGTGGTGTAACTACATGTTGTTAATGTGATGTGGGTGTAGTGGTGTAACTACATGTTGTTAATGTGATGTGGGTGTAGTGGTGTAGTGGTGTAACTACATGTTGTTAATGTGATGTGGGTGTAGTGGTGAAGGGGTGTAACTACATGTTGTTAATGTGATGTGGGTGTAGTGGTGTAACTACATGTTGTTAATGTGATGTGGGTGTAGTGGTGTAACTACATGTTGTTAATGTGATGTGGGTGAAGGGATGTAGCTACATGTGTGACTGTCTGGCTGCTGCCTTCCTCATCAACAAACACTCCGCTCACTCAGCTCTGTAGCTCCGTTGGTAAAAGATCATCCTGCAGCAACAGGACATGCCAATTATTATGTGGATTAGAATTCATGGACATTATTGAAGGGGATGATGCATTTTTCGGAACGGAAAATTAAGTAAGAAATTATTCAGCCTTTTTTCAAATTAAGCCTTTTTATACCTCAAATACACTACAAGTTTGAAATGTCCTGTTTTGCAGGAACGTTCTCCTGCAGCAGGGTGATCAAATTAAGATCCTACATCTGTATGCAGGTTTTAACACACTCCATCCAGACAGCTTTCGAGTTTGGCTGCTCTGACCTTTAGTTGAAGCATAGAAACTCTAAATGTGAAGAGTGTTTATGACCAAGCCCACGGGGTAAGTATAAGCAATGCTTAAAGAGAAACTTAGAGATTTTGGCAATGAAACCCTCATCCACTTCCCCAGAGTCAGATTAACTTGTGGATACCATTGCTCATTGCGCTAACACTAGTTAGCAACTTCCTTCAAATTGCACGCAGGACATACAAATGGTATCCACAAGTTCATCTGACTCTGGGGAAGGATCCCTTTAATACCAAAATAATCATTTATATTTGGCCTGGACTCGTCATGCTGTTATGCTTGGCTGAGTGCGTTGTTGGCCCTGTGTGTGTGTGTGTGTGTGTGTGTGTGTGTGTGTGTGTGTGCACGTGGGATTGTCTCAGGGATCTTATTTACACCCCACCAGGGAATCCCTGGGACAGAGGTTCTCTCAGAGTTTAGAGGTGATCAGCGGTAAGGCAGGCATATCTAAACACACCAGCTCTGACCTGTGTGTGTGTGTGTGTGTGTGTGTGTGTGTGTGTGTGTGTGTGTGTGTGTGTGTGTGTGTGTGTGTGTGTGTGTGTGTGTGTGTGTGTGTGTGAGAGAGTGTGAGTGAGAGAGAGAGAGAGAGAAAGAGAGAGAGAGAGAGAGAGAGAGAAGAGAGAGAGAGAGAGAGAGAGAAAGAGAGAGAGAGAAAGAGAGAGAGAGAGAGAGAGAGAGAGAGAGAGAGAGAGAGAGAGAGAGAGAGAGAGAGAGAGAGAGAGAGAGAGAGAGAGAGAGAGAGAGAGAGAGAGAGAGAGAGAGAGAGAGAGAGAGAGAGAGAGAGAGAGAGAGAGAGAGAGAGAGAGAGGGGGGTATATATGTGTGTCTTCCAACATGTACACTTGAGAATGATCTACACACTACATTTCCTCAGTTGGTCATGAGAAAATAGGTCAGGAGTTGAAGCAGGTTAAAGGTCAGGAGTTGAAGCAGGTTAAAGGGGCTTTTGGTATCGGGCAAGCAATAGTACAGGGTTGTCATGGTAACAAGGGAAGACGTGGGAAAAGAAGGACAGGGCGGGCAGCTACAGATTAAGGGATAAATAAATTGATGAAGAAATCAACAGAACCCCGAAGAGAAGAACTCCACCCACATTCTATTAGAAGTCCTCAACAGAGTGGTGGAGAAAGGAGACAAACCTCCTGGACTCCACCCACATTCTATTAGAAGTCCTCAACAGAGTGGTGGAGAAAAGAGACAAACCTCCTGGACTCCACCCACATTCTATTAGAAGTCCTCAACAGAGTGGTGGAGAAAGGAGTCAAACCTCCTGGACTCCACCCACATTCTATTAGAAGTCCTCAACAGAGTGGTGGAGAAAGGAGACAAACCTCCTGGACTCCACCCACATTCTATTAGAAGTCCTCAACAGAGTGGTGGAGAAAGGAGACAAATCTCTTATCCCCCTCTCTCTCCCACTCTCTCTTTCTCAGCACCTCTATCTCTTACCCCCCTCTCTCTCCCACTCTCTCAGTACCCTCCCCCCCTCTCTTCCACTCTCTCTTTCTCAGCACCTCTATCTCTTCCTCTCTCTCTTTCTCAGCACCTCTATCTCTTACCCCCTCTCTCTCTCCCACTCTCTCTTTCTCAGCACCTCTATCTCTTACCCCCCTCTCTCTCCCACTCTCTCTTTCTCAGCACCTCTATCTCTTACCCCCCTCTCTCTGTGGCTTGTTTGTACATTGAGAGGCAACAACGTGTGATTTATCTGTCTGACTCAGAGACCAAGTTAAAAAGGGAGATGCTGGGGTTATAGGTCAAATCCCTAACCATACAATGAGGTCAATGAGGGGTTGTAGGCCACATTGACAGCCCGTCCAGAAGGGTTATATCAGTGTTGTGTCACAGTCATCCTCTCTGACCCCTTTGATTTATTCTGATTCAAACAGGTCAGGAAGTAACAAGTCCGACAGACAGAGGAAACACGTTGGATAATGTTCAACTTAATTGAATCAACATGTGGAGACCATGATGTGATTTAGGCATAACATGTGAACCATACCAGCTAGGTCGTTTACGGTGTTGTTTCACTATGAGATATGGCTCTTGTTTAAGCTAAATGTAATAAATGAATAGCAAAGTCAAAGAGGTGTCTGGGCTGTGTAACCCAAAATGTATTGAAGCATCAGTCTTCTTCAGACATCGTTTCAGTTCCAAGCCTGTATCACTGCCCAAAGTCATTAATAAAGTCTCCCTGACTTAATTCTCAATAAAGCGACAAAACGTATTTTATTCCAAAGAGAGAGGCTGAAGAAGGAGAGTGTGAGAGAGAGAGAGAGAGAGAGAGAGAGCAAGACAGAGAGAGAGAGCGAGAGAGAGAGAGAGCAAGACAGAGAGAGAGAGAGAGAGCAAGACAGAGAGAAAGAGAGAGAGCAAGACAGAGAGAGAGAGAGAGCAAGACAGAGAGAGAGAGAGAGAGAGAGAGAGAGAGGGAGAGAGAGCAAGACAGAGAGAGAGAGAGAGAGAGAGAGAGAGAGAGAGCAAGACAGAGAGAGAGAGCAAGACAGAGAGAGAGAGGGGGAGACAGAGACAGAGAGCGAGAGAGGCAGAGAGAGAGAGAGAGAAGGAGACAGAGAGCGAGAGAGGCAGAGAGAGAGAGAGAGAGAAGGAGACAGAGAGCGAGACAGAGAGAGAGAGCGAGCAAGACAGAGAGAAAGAGAGAGCACAAGACAGAGAGAGAGAGAGAGCAAGACAGAGAGAGAGAGAGAGAGAGACAGAGAGAGAGAGCGAGCAAGACAGAGAGAAAGAGAGAGCACAAGACAGAGAGAGAGAGAGAGCAAGACAGAGAGAGAGAGAGAGAGAGAGAGAGAGAGAGAGAGCAAGACAGAGAGAGAGAGAGAGAGAGCAAGACAGAGAGAGAGAGAGAGAGAGAAGGAGACAGAGAGCGAGACAGAGAGAGAGAGCGAGCAAGACAGAGAGAAAGAGAGAGCACAAGACAGAGAGAGAGAGAGAGCAAGACAGAGAGAGAGAGAGAGAGAGAGAGAGAGAGGAGAGAGCAAGACAGAGAGAGAGAGAGAGAGCAAGACAGAGAGAGAGAGAGAGAGCAAGAGAGAGAGAGAGAGAGAGAGAGAGAGAGAGAGAGAGAGAGCAAGCAAGACAGAGAGAGAGAGAGAGAGAGAGAGAGAGAGAGCAAGACAGAGAGAGAGAGAGAGAGCAAGACAGAGAGAGAGAGAGAGAGAGAGCGAGACAAGACAGAGAGAGAGAGAGAGAGAGAGAGAGAGAGAGAGAGAGAGAGAGAGCAAGACAGAGAGAGAGAGAGAGCAAGACAGAGAGAGAGAGAGAGCAAGACAGAGAGAGAGAGCAAGACAAGACAGAGAGAGAGAGCAGAGACAGAGAGCAAGACAGAGAGCAAGAGAGAGAGAGAGAGAGAGAGAGAGAGAGAGAGAGAGAGAGAGAAAGAAAGAGAGCAAGACAGAGATAGAGAGAGAGAGCAAGACAGAGAGAGAGAGAGAGCAAGACAGAGAGAGAGAGAGCAAGACAGAGAGAGAGAGGGGGGAGACAGAGACAGAGAGAGAGAGAGGCAGAGAGAGAGAGAGAGAAGGAGACAGAGAGCGAGACAGAGAGAGACAGAGAGAGAGAGAGAGAGGGGGGGGAGACAGAGACAGGCAGAGAGAGAGAGAGAGAGAAGGAGACAGAGAGTGAGACAGAGAGAGAGAGACAGAGAGAGAGAGGCTGAAAAAGGAGAGTGGGTGAGAGAGAGAGACAGAGAGATTAAGAGACAGAGAGAAAGAGACAGAGAGTGGCTGAAAAAGGAGAGTCGTGAGAGAGAGAGACAGAGAGAGGCTGAAAAGGGAGAGTGAGTGAGAGAGACAGAGAGTGAAAGAGAGGGACTGAAAAAGGAGAGTGGGTGAGAGAGAGAGAGAGAGAGAGAGAGAGGGAGAGAGAGAGAGAGAGAGAGAGAGAGAGAGAGAGAGAGAGAGGGAAATTAGTTTTATGAACTGCAACATCCTGCCAGGACTTTTATTGGGCGCTTAAGCATGTGTGACCTGCCCCGTAGCAACAGATCCGCCAGTTAAATAATAGCTGTGACCTTGTAGGTGGGTGTGTTGACCCCTCCCAGTCCCCCTACCATCACTACCTAACCTCTAAACACAGCTAGACCTCAATGCACACACACACACACACGCACGCACGCACGCACGCACACACACACACACACACACGCACACTTTAACATGGTCAACCTTTGACCTCCACGGACAGATACATTGATTGATACCATCACTGATTGATACCATCTGATTGAAACCATCTGATTGATACCATCACTGATTGATACCATCTGATTGATACCATCTGATTGATACCATCCCTGATTGATGTCATCTCTGATTGACGTCATCTCTGATTGATACTATCCCTGATTGATACTATCTCTGATTGATACTATCCATGATTGATACTATCCCTGATTGATACCATCTCTGATTGATACTATCCCTGATTGATACCATCTCTGATTGATGTCATCCCTGATTGATACTATCCCTAATTGATACTATCCCTGATTGATACCATCTCTGATTGATACTATCCCTGATTGATACCATCTCTGATTGATACTATCACTGATTGATACCATCTCTGATTGATACGATCCCTGATTGATGTCATCTCTGATTGATACTATCTCTGATTGATACGATCTCTGATTGATACCATCTCTGATTGATAATATCTCTGATTTATACTATCCCTGATTGATACTATCTCTGATTGATACCATCTCTGATTGATACCATCTCTGATTGATGTCATCTCTGATTGATACTAACTCTGATTGATACCATCTCTGATTGATGTCATCTCTGATTGATACCATCTCTGATTGATACCATCTCTGATTGATACTATCCCTGATTGATGTCATCTCTGATTGATACGATCTCTGATTGATACAATCTCTGATTGATACCATCTCTGATTGATACCATCTCTGATTGATACGATCCTTGATTGATGTCATCTCTGATTGATACTATCTCTGATTTATACTATCCCTGATTGATACTATCTCTGATTGATACCATCTCTGATTGATACCATCTCTGATTGATGTCATCTCTGATTGATACTAACTCTGATTGATACCATCTCTGATTGATGTCATCTCTGATTGATACCATCTCTGATTGATACTATCTCTGATTGATACTCTATCCCTGATTGATGTCATCCCTGATTGATGTCATCTCTGATTGATGTCATCTCTGATTGATACTATCCCTGATTGATACTATCCCTGATTGATACTATCCCTGATTGATACCATCTCTGATTGATACCATCTCTGATTGATACTATCCCTGATTGATACCATCTCTGATTGATACTATCCCTGATTGATACTATCCCTGATTGATACCATCTCTGATTGATACGATCCCTGATTGATACCATCTCTGATTGACACCATCGTTGAGCAAGGCACTTCACCCTAATTTTCTCCCAGGCCACCATACTACTTTGGCTGACCCTTTAAAACAACACATTTCACTGCACCTACAGTATCTGGTATATGTGACAATACAAGAAATAGATTTTTTGATTGCCATGTAGTCATGTGTTGTACAGAGAGGGGTTGGGGACCGGGACAGGAGACAGAGCTGTGTGTGTGTGTGTGTGTGTGTGTGTGTGTGTGTGTGTGTGTGTGTGTGTGTGTGTGTGTGTGTGTGTGTGTGTGTGTGTGTGTGTGTGTGTGTGTGTGTGAGTTACTACTGGTCTGTACATACCCCTGAGGATGTAATTCTGGTAGTTCTGGTCTGCTTCAGCTCCGACCTTGATTAGACATGTCAGTCCTTCAGACACCACAAACTCATGGACCAGGTCCTTGTCATCCTGAGGAACAGAGAGACGAGCAGTTTATGCCTGACTCTCACACATCATACAGACGACTAGAGATTGGTCATGTGCTATGAGTAGCAGTGATTCTATGGATAAGTCCTAAATAGCACCCTATTCCCTATTTTAGCGCAATAGTGGTGCACTATATAGGGAATAGGGCAGCATTTGGGACATCTATGTATGATTTAGCATAATGGGACAAGGATTAGGAAGTTATATGAGAGTGTTTTTTTGATGCCACAAATCTATAAAAACCTTGAACGACATTTAATAGCCCTTGTAGGTTTCATGTTTTTATCTACAGTATAATAATGACCTTTAAACTTTGCCAAGTATGGGCATTATTTATTATTGTTTGCAGTAACATTCATTTACTACACACTGTATGGAAATACAAGCATTACATTTCATTAAAGAGATTTATGGTATCCTTGACAACACATATTTCCATGACAGCAAGTAAGACTAAGTATGTTGTGCGTTACTTTCACCAGGGACAAATTACCCATCATGCTCCAAGCACCTCATTTCCTGTTCTCATGGCAACCCTGTATTTTGTAGTTGCCTTAAACATCGGTTGCTAAGTGCCTGTTGTCGGCTAACAGAAAGAGCTCATCCAATTAGTGACAGAGAGGTGCTAAGAGCATTGCTGTCCTCGTTTAATGAATGGTTAGACACGAATGAACCACTCCGAGGGTGAGTGAGCACTCTTCTCATTGCTGATTTGGTATTACTGACCCAGACCACAACCCCGTCCATCTTAGATCCTGGCTAAAGTGATGGGGAAACTCTGGGTTCACACCAAACAAATTCAAATAGCAGCCTTGGGCTCCTGAGTGGCACAGCGGTCTAAGGCACTGCATCTCAGTGCTAGAGGCATCACTATAGACACCCTGGTTCGATTCCAGGCTGTATCACAACTGGCCGTACTTGGGAGTCCCATAGGGCGATGCACAATTGACCCAGTGTTGTCCAGGTTAGGCCGTGGTAGGCCATCATTGTAAATAAGAATTTGTTCTTAACTCACTTGCCTAGTTAAATAAAGGGAAGTGTTTCCTGAACTCTGTCTTGCCCCCACCCACCTCCTGGGAGCACATTTTGGTTTTCCTACTTGCACAACACAGCTGATTGAAGTAATCCAAGCTTGATGATGAGTTGGTTAGTGTTAGGGCACAAACCTAAACGTGTACCCAGAGGGGCCTCGGGACCTATCTGTGAAACCCTGCTGTTGGGTATGATAGGAGAGATGGTTACTGTAGGCTACGTACACACCGGGATCAGGACACCAGACATCAAAATGCCTTCTGAACATAATATTACAATAGAAGGGACTTGTTTTAACCTTGTGTATTAGGCCCAGTGGATGCTGGGAAGGAAAATACTCCTCAGGAGTGAAATTCAATGTAGACAATGTGTCTAGGGAACTATGGCTTGAGAACCCCTTTAATTACTAGATCAGGAGTGAAATTCAATGTAGACAATGTGTCTAGGGAACTATGGCTGGAGAACCCCTTTAATTACTAGATCAGGAGTGAAATTCAATGTAGACAATGTGTCTAGGGAACTATGGCTGGAGAACCCCTTTAGTTACTAGATCAGGAGTGAAATTCAATGTAGACAATGTGTCTAGGGAACTATGGCTGGAGAACCCCTTTAATTACTAGATCAGGAGTGAAATTCAATGTAGACAATGTGTCTGGGGAACTATGGCTGGAGAAC
The DNA here is from genome assembly GCF_018296145.1 of Oncorhynchus tshawytscha. Lineage (NCBI taxonomy): Eukaryota > Metazoa > Chordata > Actinopteri > Salmoniformes > Salmonidae > Oncorhynchus > Oncorhynchus tshawytscha. The sequence continues at coordinate 611,911 of NW_024609816.1, forward strand.
CCCTTTAATTACTAGATCAGGAGTGAAATTCAATGTAGACAATGTGTCTGGGGAACTATGGCTGGAGAACCCCTTTAATTACTAGATCAGGAGTGAAATTCAATGTAGACAATGTGTCTGGGGAACTATGGCTGGAGAACCCCTTTAATTACTAGATCAGGAGTGAAATTCAATGTAGACAATGTGTCTAGGGAACTATGGCTGGAGAACCCCTTACTAGATCAGGAGTGAAATTCAATGTAGACAATGTGTCTGGGGAACTATGGCTGGAGAACCCCTTTAATTACTAGATCAGGAGTGCCTTATTACACACTAGATGCATGGGGCCCTGTTGAATAACCTTCAACTCTGTGGCTATAACCTTACTATAACACGATTAGCTCTAATCTAATTGATCCAATTGGATGAATGTATTTCTGAACAACAGGCTCCCAGCTTGCTCCCTATGTAGGGCACTACTTTTGACTATAGTCCTATGAGGCCCTGGTCAAAAGTAGTGCACTATAAAGGGAGCAGGGTGCTATTTGGGACGGAGACTGTAGAGTTAGCATGTAGCCAACCACCCACTGGGAGAGCACTTTATACTGAACCAACTGATCTGAGCTCAGTGCTATTTCTTTATACTGAACCATCTGATCTGAGCTCAGTGCTATTTCTTTATACTGAACCAACTGATCTGAGCTCAGTGCTATTACTTTATGCTGAACCAACTGATCTGAGCTCAGTGCTATTTCTTTATGCTGAACCAACTGATCTGAGCTCAGTGCTATTTCTTTATACTGAACCAACTGATCTGAGCTCAGTGCTATTACTTTATACTGAACCAACTGATCTGAGCTCAGTGCTATTACTTTATACTGAACCAACTGATCTGAGCTCAGTGCTATTACTTTATACTGAACCAACTGATCTGAGCTCAGTGCTATTTCTTTATACTGAACCAACTGATCTGAGCTCAGTGCTATTTCTTTATACTGAACCAACTGATCTGAGCTCAGTGCTATTTCTTTATACTGAACCAACTGATCTGAGCTCAGTGCTATTACTTTATACTGAACCAACTGATCTGAGCTCAGTGCTATTACTTTATACTGAACCAACTGATCTGAGCTCAGTGCTATTTCTTTATACTGAACCAACTGATCTGAGCTCAGTGCTATTTCTTTATGCTGAACCATCTGATCTGAGCTCAGTGCTATTTCTTTATACTGAACCAACTGATCTGAGCTCAGTGCTATTACTTTATACTGAACCAACTGATCTGAGCTCAGTGCTATTTCTTTATGCTGAACCAACTGATCTGAGCTCAGTGCTATTTCTTTATGCTGAACCATCTGATCTGAGCTCAGTGCTATTTCTTTCACTTTGATGTCACCACACAAAGTTTCATTGGCAGCCTGTCCAGTTGTGTAATATCAAAAGGCCTTGGGAGAGCTCCATGAAAAGGCATGTTTTAGTGCACTGCTTATCCAAGTCTTTTTGACTTAATACTAGACAAAGGTCTTACAATATTGAAGAGGACAACTAAGACCACTGTAGCAGTGCTTCGATACTGGGACATGGAATATAATGAAAAACACAGTATTATCATAACCCTGAAATACATAGTGAATGACCCTGTCATATGTGGATATTTCTGCTGAGATTGTCTCCTATATTTCAACATGTTACAGTAGTATTTTATTTGCAGAGCCTCATGTCCACTTGCCAAATCCTGCACTTTATGTTGTTCTCCTAGACGACAAAACCGCCTGTGGCTCTCACACCTGTCGACGGCTCAGTCATTTAAGTACAGGAGGGAGGTTTTCATCTGGCTTCGGAGTGGGCTATGCAACGCTAGGCTAGGAGCTAGTGCTCAGGTGGGGAGTGAGGGGGAGAGGTGTGTGTGTGTGTGTGTGTTCGTACTGTTGGGTGGTCAGTCTTAGAGCGCTCCTCCCTCATAGGAATACACACCAGAGTGTTTCCAGGACAGCTTCTACATGCATCAATGATGGAGAGCCCAGTCATTTGGCAAAACCACTGTGTATACAAGTGTGTACTCACACAGAGAGAGAAAGTTCCAGACACACACAGCTGGACTGGAACTGAAATATTACACAGTCTGTGACCACAGAGCTGGAGACACTGTACCTTCTGATAACATTTAGGTATAGACCTGCAGCAGACAACATGTTAACAGGATTCTTCATCCAAACACATGGACGCACTATATTGATACAAGCTCTTTAGGGGAGAGGTTACTCGAGTGCAGTTGCTTGTGTGTGTGTGTGTGTGTGTGTGTGTGTGTGTGTGTGTGTGTGTGTGTGTGTGTGTGTGTGTGTGTGTGTGTGTGTGTGTGTGTGTGTGTGTGTGTGTGTGTATGTGTGTGTGTGTATGTGTGTGGTAACATCCACTTCCTCCAAACCTGACCTAGTCATTCCAAGTGTGCACAGGCACAGTGAGACGTCCTGATCTATTCCTGTATTTCTCTGTCAACATCTGTAGCTCACTTTTCCTTCCAACGGTCTCCTGAAGTGATGTTTAACACTCCCCCTCTAGCCTCCACAGTGATTCCCTGCCAGGCCAGCCAGCCCCAGTGTGTGAAGCAGGGCTCTGGCCAAGCATGGACCTGAGCACAGCAGAGTACAGCAAAGCATAGCTGCCACGGAGGCAGTCTTCTCTCACTGCACAGCTCTGTTCAGATAGCTAGGAAAATATTACTGTACAGTGTGTGTGTTTGTGTTAAGTATGTTTGTACGAGCACTTGCTGTACAAAGCATGTGTGTATGTGTGTGTGTCCAACACACTCGTGCATATGTGCATACACGTGTGTGTGTCATATGGGAGAATGTGTGCATATGTGCATACACGTTTGTGTGTCATATGGGAGAATGTGTGCATATGTGCATACACGTGTGTGTGTCATATGGGAGAATGTGTGCATATGTGCATACACGTGTGTGTGTCATATGGGAGAATGTGTGCACATGTGCATACACGTGTGTGTGTGTCATATGGGAGAATGTGTGCATATGTGCATACACGTGTGTGTGTCATATGGGAGAATGTGTGCATATGTGCATACACGTGTGTGTGTCATATGGGAGAATGTGTGCATATGTGCATACACGTGTGTGTGTCATATGGGAGAATGTGTGCATATGTGCATACACGTGTGTGTGTCATATGGGAGAATGTGTGCATATGTGCATACACGTGTGTGTGTCATATGGGAGAATGTGTGCATATGTGCATACACGTGTGTGTGTCATATGGGAGAATGTGTGCATATGTGCATACACGTGTGTGTGTGTGTGCATACACGTGTGTGTGTCATATGGGAGAATGTGTGTGTCATATGGGAGAATGTGTGCATATGTGCATACACGTGTGTGTGTCATATGGGAGAATGTGTGCATATGTGCATACACGTGTGTGTGTCATATGGGAGAATGTGTGCATATGTGCATACACGTGTGTGTGTCATATGGGAGAATGTGTGCATATGTGCATACACGTGTGTGTGTCATATGGGAGAATGTGTGCATATGTGCATACACGTGTGTGTGTCATATGGGAGAATGTGTGCATATGTGCATACACGTGTGTGTGTCATATGGGAGAATGTGTGATAGTTAATGATAAACAAGAGCCATTAGTAGACTATCGCTGCAGTATTAATGAATCTGACATTCTCAGGCTGCTGCTAACACATTGGGAGGGCAACATTACCTGAAAGATCTGTTTGAGGGAAAACAGGGCTCTCCTCAGCTCTCGTCCATTTGAGTTGTAGAGTTTCTCTAAAAGAAGAGAAAGAAGAGATCAGTTTACAGTCACACACAGCTGTGGTACTTTTCCATGTCAATGACTCAAGGAAAAAGCTAACTAAGCAAAGGCTTATTGTCCAAGTGATTGGAGAGATAACCCTGCATGTGTGAGTGAAACCCTGCATGTGTGAGTGAAACCCTGTGTCAGATTTTTACCTTGTCAGCTCAGGGATTCGATCTTGCAACCTTTCGGTTACTAGTCACCTAACTAGTCACCTGACCTAACCACTAGGCTACCTGCAGCCCCAGATATGAACTATAACCTTTAGTATATGAACTATAACCTTTAGTATATGAACTATAAGCCTAGTATATGAACTATAACCTTTAGTATATGAACTATAACCTTTAGTATATGAACTATAACCTTTAGTATATGAACTTTAACCTTTAGTATATTGGGTAGTATATTGGGTCACATTTCATTAATGCACATCTTGTCCAGTAATAGTTTGGCTAGTTGCTCTGGGCCAGTTGCTCTGGGCTAGTTGCTCTGGGCTAGTTGCTCTGGGCTAGTTGCTCTGGGCCAGTTGCTCTGGGCCAGTTGCTCTGGGCTAGTTGCTCTGGGCTAGTTGCTCTGGGCTAGTTGCCCTGGGCTAGTTGCTCTGGGCTAGTTGCCCTGGGCTAGTTGCTCTGGGCTAGTTGCCCTGGGCTAGTTGCTCTGGGCTAGTTGCCCTGGGCTAGTTTCCTTGGGCTAGTTGCCCTGGGCTAGTTGCTCTGGGCTAGTTGCTCTGGGCTAGTTGCCCTGGGCTAGTTGCTCTGGGCTAGTTGCCCTGGGCTAGTTGCTCTGGGCTAGTTTCCCTGGGCTAGTTGCTCTGGGCTAGTTGCCCTGGGCTAGTTTCCTTGGGCTAGTTGCTCTGGGCTAGTTGCCCTGGGCTAGTTGCTCTGGGATAGTTGCCCTGGGCTAGTTGCTCTGGGCTAGTTGCCCTGGGCTAGTTTCTCTGGGCTAGTTGCTCTGGGCTAGTTGCCCTGGGCTAGTTGCCCTGGGCTAGTTGCTCTGGGCTAGTTGCCCTGGGCTAGTTGCCCTGGGCTAGTTGCTCTGTGCCAGTGAGGAGTGTAGACTGTAGTTCAGAGAAGCACATCTGTGAAGAGTTAAAAAACACTTGACTTTTCCTGCTGACAGAACTGCCTCTATCTGTCTCCTATGTGCAAAGCCACTACTACCATAGAGATGATATAATACTGTGACTGACTACTACACTGACTGACTTATGCACTATAGCCAGATCACACAGGTCAGATTGCCAACACATACAGTCAATGTGTAATGCTGTAGTGCAAAGGCTGAAGGGTTTCCAAAAGAACGGGATTCGTTGCTAGTTGGTATGGTTATGAGGCCTCTTGGTACATTGCATTAGTTCCAACAACTCTTAGGCTTTCTCATCCTGTCAGGGTGTGTTGAGATCTTTCAACATGGCATTGCATCTCAGGTGTTGTTTCTTGTCTCACCATTGGGTGGCAGTGTTGAGCAGTAGAGCGTGACTCCAGTCTACTATGACGCAGTGCTGCAGGTAAACTGTACCACTACCACACAGGCTGCTGCAGCTTGGAGAGTCTCTACTCTGACTCAGCAAAAGCTGTCACTGCTGCAGACAGCAACATACACAATACCCTACTGCAGTCTCTGCCTATCCCCTTCAGCTCTACCTCTCTCTATCTCTCTCCTCTCCCGCTCTTTCTCTCTGTTTCATCTCTACCTCTCTCGCTCTCTCTCTCAGCCCCCCATCTCTCTCTCTCCCTCTTTCAGCTCTACCTCTCTCTCTCTCTTCCTACATTTCTGTCTGTCTGCCTTTCTTTCTGTGACAGTCTTTGTCTCTCTCCCAAACATCTCTCAATACATTTTCTCTGTCCTTCTTTCTCTCTCTCTCTCTACATTTGCCTTTCTTCTTCCTCACTCATGTTTTCCTCTGTCATGAACACAGATCCATTTGGTCTCCAATGACCTCTGACCTCTCTGCTCCCTGTGTTCACACTCTCACTGTTACTAAGACCTCAATAATGATGCTTCCCTCCTTCTTCAAGCCAAAGAGAGAGGCCCAGGTGACCCCTGTGCCTGATCACACACACACATGCACACGCACACCTTTCATTGAAGCAGGCAGGGGCCTCATCAGTAACACTTTGCCCTGTGGTGTCATTTATTCTGTCATGTTGCTCTACTGCCTAGCAGAACTCATTATAACATATATTCTGTCATGTTGCTCTACGGCCTAACAGAACTCATTATAAGATATATTCTGTCATGTTGCTCTACGGCCAAACAGAACTCAGTATAGCATATATTCCTTCATGTTGCTCTACGGCCTAACAGAACTCATTATAACATATATTCTGTCATGTTGCTCTACGGCCTAACAGAACTCATTATAACATATATTCTGTCATGTTGATCTACGGCCTAACAACAGAACTCATTATAAGATATATTCTGTCATGTTGCTCTACGGCCTAACAACAGAACTCATTACAACATATATTCTGTCATGTTGCTCTACGGCCTAACAACAGAACTCATTACAACATATATTCTGTCATGTTGCTCTACGGCCTAACAGAACTCATTACAACATATATTCTGTCATGTTGCTCTACGGCCTAACAACAGAACTCATTACAACATATATTCTGTCATGTTGCTCTACGGCCTAACAACAGAACTCTTACAACATATATTCTGTCATGTTGCTCTACGGCCTAACAACAGAACTCATTACAACATATATTCTGTCATGTTGCTCTACGGCCTAACAACAGAACTCATTACAACATATATTCTGTCATGTTGCTCTACGGCCTAACAGAACTCATTACAACATATATTCTGTCATGTTGCTCTACGGCCTAACAACAGAACTCTTACAACATATATTCTGTCATGTTGCTCTACGGCCTAACAACAGAACTCATTACAACATATATTCTGTCATGTTGCTCTACGGCCTAACAACAGAACTCATTACAACATATATTCTGTCATGTTGCTCTACGGCCTAACAACAGAACTCTTACAACATATATTCTGTCATGTTGCTCTACGGCCTAACAACAGAACTCATTACAACATATATTCTGTCATGTTGCTCTACGGCCTAACAACAGAACTCATTACAACATATATTCTGTCATGTTGCTCTACTGCCTAGCAGAACTCATTATAACATATATTCTGTCATGTTGCTCTACGGCCTAACAGAACTCATTATAAGATATATTCTGTCATGATGCTCTACGGCCTAACAGAACTCATTATAACATAAATTCTGTTCTGTTGCTCTACTGCCTAACAACAGAACTCATTGTAACATATATTCTGTCATGTTGCTCTACGGCCTAACAACAGAACTCATTATAACATATATTCTGTCATGTTGATCTACGGCCTAACAACAGAACTCATTATAACATATATTCTGTCATATTGCTCTACGGCCAAACAGAACTCAGTATAGCATATATTCTGTCATGTTGCTCTACGGCCTAACAACAGAACTCATTACAACATATATTCTGTCATGTTGCTCTACGGCCTAACAGAACTCATTACAACATATATTCTGTCATGTTGCTCTACGGCCTAACAACAGAACTCATTACAACATATATTCTGTCATGTTGCTCTACGGCCTAACAACAGAACTCATTCAAATTCCATCGTTGTCCTGATCATTGTGGCACTGGATAGTTTGATATATTCCTGACTGTTGCTGTGTAAGTGTGTGTGTCTGTGTGTGCATGTGCATGTGAGATTATGAGTCATGAACATAGACCCTAACACAACCCAACGCTGTCCGTTGAAACCTCTCACGTCTATGAGTGATCTGTCTATACAAACAGCTGGCCCTGATTCTATTCAGAAGGGTGAGAAACACACACAGTTTCTTGGCTGGATGGTGGACCGGGCATATGTTTGAGATTCACAGCACAGCAACAGACCTCTATTCATCATTGTTGTTTTCAGTCACAGATTAAATCCCTTCCCAGCTGAAGGTCTGAGTGTGTGTGTACGTGTATGTGTGTGTGTCAACCAGCTATTTGGGCACGCATAGATTCTTCCGGAGACACCGTCAGCCAGCAGTAGAGCCCAGCCCAGCCAAGGCCTAACAGACCTCCTCACCTCTCTCTCTCTCCCTTTCTCTCCCTCTCTCTCTCTCCCTCACCTCTCTCTCTCTCTCTCTCTTCCTCACCAACACACACGTCAGACAGCACTAGTCCACCAGCAGAGAATTAGACAACACCCAACCCCCACAGAAAAGCCTTAACGCAAGCACTTCACACATCGTGCATACACACACCACGCATACACATACACGCATACACACCACGCATACACGCATACATGTTGAGGGATGTATTGACTGGGTTGTGTTCCAGAACACATGTTGAGAGATGTATTGACTGGGTTGTGTTCCAGAACACATGTTGAGGGATGTATTGACTGGGTTGTGTTCCAGAACACATGTTGAGGGATGTATTGACTGGGTTGTGTTCCAGAACACATGTTGAGAGATGTATTGACTGGGTTGTGTTCCAGAACACATGTTGAGGGATGTATTGACTGGGTTGTGTTCCAGAACACATGTTGTGGGATGTGCTGACTGATTTGGGCTGTGGTCCAGGACGAATGTTGTGGGATGTGCTGACTCGGCTGTGTTCCAGGACATTCAGCTCTGTTCACATTCACTCAGGGAGCCAGTCTGTGAATATGGCCTATATCTGATGATGATGATGCACCCTGGGTAGACACAGGGTGGACCAAGACAACACAATCCAGGCCAGTAGAACTCTCTTTCTTCCATCCTGTAGATATCTAGATTATGATGGAACACAGGGCTGGAGTGTTCCATCAGTAGAACTCTCTTTCTTCCATCCTGTAGAGATCTAGATTATGATGGAACACAGGGCTGGAGTGCTCCATCAGTAGAACTCTCTTTCTTCCATCCTGTAGAGATCTAGATTATGATGGAACACAGGGCTGGAGTGTTCCATCAGTAGAACTCTCTTTCTTCCATCCTGTAGAGATCTAGATTATGATGGAACACAGGGCTGGAGTGTTCCATCAGTAGAACTCTCTTTCTTCCATCCTGTAGAGATCTAGATTATGATGGAACACAGGGCTGGAGTGTTCCATGCTGGAGGAGAGGAAACACACATCCAGAAACATTCAACTCCCTATATGGCTGAGATCGGGACACAGATTACTCCTGGTCTTTTAAAAGAGAGTGTCCCAGTGACCTACTGGTTTTAACACCCACCTGATATAAATCTGCAGTGAAGTGAGGAAATATTTACAGGGGCACACCGATACGCGGCCGTATGCATCATGGTAAAGAAATGTCACAAACCCAAAAAATGATGTTTACTGTACGATGTTGTACAGGGGAATGTTCCCATGTTGACTCAACATGAGAAAAGGATGTTTACTGTACGATGTTGTACAGGGGAATGTTCCCATGTTGACTCAACATGAGAAAATGATGTTTACTGTACGATGTTGTACAGGGGAATGTTCCCATGTTGACTCAACATGAGAAAATGATGTTTACTGTACGATGTTGTACAGGGGAATGTTCCCATGTTGACTTAACATGAGAAAATGATGTTTACTGTACGATGTTGTACAGGGGAATGTTCCCATGTTGACTTAACATGAGAAAATGATGTTTACTGTACGATGTTGTACAGGGGAATGTTCCCATGTTGACTTAACATGAGAAAATGACGAGGTAAAGGGGAAATGTTGTTGTCATACAGACGGTTGGGGTCTACAGTAAGTCAGTCTACTGGCTACTGTTTCACTCCTTACATCACCAAAGAGTCCTGTAAAGTTGAGCTGGATGCCAGGAGACAGTGGACACGTTCTCCCCTGATGATATGAGTGTTGTAGGGAACAACATTTATTTATTTTCCGTACCCATGGCAACACAATCCTACCACATTCCCAGCATGCTCTTCTTTCAGAAGGAGATCTGGGCCCATAGAGGTGCTCGATTTTTTTAAAATCAGAATTTCTAAGATAATATGGGCAGGGAGGACCTGATCCTAGATCAGCGCTCCTACTCTGAGATGCTTTGTGAACACGGGCCCTTATGGCAGGTAGCCCGGTTACTGTATGTCGTGCAAGTAAATCAGCAGATTCATCAGTCTCTCTGCCAGTCGGCACCATGCCCCCATCACCGTCCCTATCACCATGTTTCTGCTGCGGTAGGGGCACTGCCTGTCCTGATGACTCTCCTCTTTAGTCTACACCATGTGTGGGAAAATCAAAGACTCCTGCGGCATGCAGGTTTCGTCAGGTTTCGACAGGTTCGTAACCATGGTGACGATGATTCAGAGTTGAGATGTGGGATCTGATCACTGGAGGGTGGAGAGGGGGGAACAGTTATGTAGGTTACTCATCACACTGTTCCCTTTGCTAAAACGATGAACATGATTAACATCGTAGCTCCACTTTCATGTTAGAGTGTTGATGGTGAATCAACCGTCTGGATTTCAAGTCAGACATTCGTTGTGTTTTATTCTTGGATGTAAGTTGGTTATCTGCTCATTCACTTTGCTAAATAAATAAATTCACTTTGCTAAATAAATAATAGATTTATTTAAATAGATAAATAAATAAATAACCAGGGTGGCAGTAGTGACGTTGCGCCACTCGGGAGGCCACTTGATGATCCACTTCCTGATTCCACTTCATGCTACAACAAGGACAGTGATTTTCCCCATCAGCCAGGAGGCTGCCAGAGTTTTAGCACTAATCCTAGAGGAGTATGTTTTAGGAGGGGGGGCAGAGGGGCCAGACGCCAAGCCAATCAGAGATGGCATGGTAGTCAACATTCCTCCACAGTGTATCAGTGGCGTTTGCACAAAGGCTCTGTGCGCCTCATCTCAGGCCTGAAGTCCGGCCTGCAATAAAACTGTCAGGGAGTTATTCCTGCCTGCCACAAAATGAAGCCCTTCTGCAGAAACAGACAGCTCTTTCCCCTGTCCGCAGTCCGCACACCGGCGCGCCTCCCAAAGAGGCCCTCCTTTAATGAGAAATAGCTCAGCTCAGATTAGTTCCATACCAGCTGGCACAGATAAGTGCCCACAAAGTATGGTCCTTTTTTTTATAAACATCACTGTATTTGAGAAGAGGGAGAAGAAGAAAAACACAAAGTGGAAAAGAGAGGAAACTAGGTATTCTGTTGGATGGAAATGGAACTGGACCCCGACTCTGGAATCCTGTTAGCTTCAAAACCCTCTTCTTCTTCCCAGAGAAAAGACGGCTCAGACTTCAGCATCGATGGGCTGATTCATTTGTCATTCAGATGAAATACCAATGGGAGACAAACAACTGGTATACAGCCAGACAGTCATATAGAGTAATTTAGTCATATAGAGTAAGTTATACTGTAAGCCTTTAAGAGAGTCTGTTAAATGACCAAAATGTAAAAATATACAGTACCTTCTGAACCCTGATGACCTTACTATGGAGTCTGATGTGAGTGGACCAAGGTTCAAACCCAGGAACTCCAGTGCACCACAAAACTGTGTTAGCCTGTTGAGCTAAAGACTTATAGAGTCTTATAGATCTTAGGCACGCTTACTCATTATGTGAGAATAACGTGAAACTAGTACCTCACTGACAGAGAGAGAGAGAGAGAGAGAGAGAGCGCAAGGCTAGGGTGCAGCTGAGGTCATCAACCACATTCCTGACCTTTCAGTCTTGCCTCTTACCTGAGGCTTCTTTCACATACAATCTTTAAGCAGGTAAAACCTGATTACTGAATAAGATGAAAGCTGTATCACTTTTATAATGTTCTGTATCCTGCAGCTGTGTGCCTTTGTCCAACTAACCTCTATCAGTGCATGGTACTGGAACAGCCACAGGGATGTTCTGATCTCAAAATGACAATAATTACTGAGGTAGTAAAATATGAATGGCTATAATCACCTAGAATCTCCTCCCTTTTCCGTGGGGAGAGAGAGGAATGATGTTCTGGGCTTTGACACAGAGGCAAGCCTGGAATCTACAGGGTTAGTCCTCTCACCCCAAGAACCGACAAACCAACAGACAGATACACAGACAGACAGACACTGGACCAGTGCTGTCTCAAAACTGGAGAAGAACCTTTCACAAACAGATTTTCACAACTTCTGGTTGTCATAACCAATATCCAAGAATCATTTCTGTAGACAGTCATGTGACATGTTCACTTTTTTTATTATGAAGTCTAAACACTATGCCCTTAACTTCCTGTCTCGATCCATCTCATTGTTAGAGAACTGGTAAATGTATGAGCATCTTCTTTTGGTCTAACGATGAACTCAATATACCTGCCCTCTTTCCTTCCACAAGAACATCCACTCCCTCGCTTTCAGCCTTTATTACCAACGACTCCATCAAATGTAAAGGATGACAAGCACTGCTCAGGCTTTAAACAGCAGAACACATAAACCATATGCAAGGGCCAGCCAAGAAACCCACAAAGACCCCACTGGGTCAGACAGACCCAAGAACGCAGCTTTCAGGAGAGCTCTCAGACAAGAGGATGATGTGGAGAGATTGAGAGAATGATGCAACAAGTGGGCCCTGTTTACAACGTATAGTAGTCTGGGTAGGGAAGCACATCTGAGCCATTGAGACAGCAATAGAACTGACCTACTGTATATACCAGAGGAGGCTGGTGGGAGAAGCTATAGGAGGACGGGTTCATTGTAACGGTTGGAATGGAATGAATGGAACGGAGTCAAAAAGTGGTTTCAATATGTTTGATGTGTTTGATATGTTCCATTAATTCCATTCCAGTTATTACAATGAGCCCATCCTCCTATAGCTCCTCCCACCAGCCTCCACTACTATAGACTTATGACCGTATGAACTCACACTAGGACAGACAAACACAACACAGTGTATTTACTCTAGCTGGGGCACAAGACAGACACACAGACAGACACACTGGGTTCATAGGAGACAGACAGACAGACAGACAGACAGACAGACAGACAGACAGACAGACAGACAGACAGACAGACAGACAGACAGACAGACAGACAGACAGACAGACAGACAGACAGACAGACAGACAGACAGACAGACAGACAGACAGACTGGGTTCATAGGAGACAGACAGACAGGTTTCATAGGAGACAGACAGGCAGACTGGGTTCATAGGAGACAGACAGGTTTCATAGGAGACCGACAGACAGACTGGGTTCATAGGAGACAGACAGACAGACAGACAGACAGACAGACAGACAGACAGACAGACAGACAGACAGACAGACAGACAGACAGACAGACAGACAGACAGACAGACAGACAGACAGACAGACAGGAGACAGACAGACAGTTTCATAGGAGACAGACAGACAGTTTCATAGGAGACAGACAGACAGACTGGGTTCATAGGAGACAGACAGACAGACAGACAGACAGACAGACAGACAGACAGACAGACAGACAGACAGACAGACAGACAGACAGACAGACAGACAGACAGACTGGATTCATAGGAGACGGACAGACAGACAGGTTTCATAGGAGACAGACAGACAGACAGGTTTCATAGGAGACAGACAGACAGACTGGGTTCATAGGAGACAGGGTCAGCACACCTGTCACTTGTAAAATGGCAGGTATTTTATTCGGTGCCACTGATTGGACAGATGTTCTCCTTAGAGAAGGCACTGTAGCCTATAAACCCCATCTTGTTTGGGATAAAAATGACAAGCAGGTAACCAACTTTCAGGGGTTTCTAGGGCTATGATGATGTTGGAGGTTGTGACGACAGTGGCCTATTCTATTGTGAGGTGACTGACTCACTAGTTATTTAGGGCAATCTCTGGAAACAGAGAACAAACTCATTTGGGTTTGATATCCTATCCACTTGAGCCCTAGCACAACAACTGCTGAGTACATGTGGGAGTATGCTAGTTAGTATCTACCACATTCAGCTGCCAAACAGCATCACCTCCCACCGCTGTTTACTTTAAGTGACTAAACACCTGGTGTGTGGTGATGCTACTGCCTACATGGATATACTATACTGCCCACTCCATGACATACCATACTGCCTACTCCATGATATACCATACTGCCTAGTCCATGATATCCCATACGGCCTACTCCATGATATACTATACTGCCCACTCCACGCTATACCATAATGTCTACTCCAGGATATACCATAATGCCTACTCCAGGATATACTATACTGCCTACTCCGTGGATATTCTATACTGCCTACTCTGTGGATATACCATACTGCCTACTCCAGGGTATACTATACTGCCTACTCCATGGATATACTATACTGCCTACTCCATGGATATACTATACTGCTTACTCCAGGATATACCATACTGCCTACTCCAGGATATACTATACTGCCTACTCCATGGATATACTATACTGCCTACTCCATGGATATACCATACTGCCTACTCCAGGATATACTATACTGCCTACTCCATGGATATACTATACTGCCTACTCCATGGATATACCATACTGCCTACTCCAGGATATACTATACTGCCTACTCCATGGAGCCTACTCCAGGATATACTATACTGCCTACTCCATGGATATACCATAATGCCTACTCCGTGGATATACTATACTGCCTACTCCGTGGATATACTATACTGCCTACTCCGTGGATATACTATAATGCCTACTCCGTGGACATACTATACTGCCTACTCCAGGATATACCATACTGCCTACTCCGTGGATATACTATACTGCCTACTCCGTGGACATACATACTGCCTACTCCATACTGCCTACTCCAGGATATACTATACTGCCTACTCCATGGATATACATACTGCCAGGATACTCCTGCCTACTCCATGGATATACCATACTGCCTACTCCAGGATATACTATACTGCCTACTCCGTGGATATACCATACTGCCTACTCCATGATATACCATACTGCCTACTCCATGATATACCATACTGCCTACTCCATGATATACCATACTGCCTACTCCATGATATACCATACTGCCTACTCCATGATATACCATACTGCCTAGTCCATGATATACCATACTGCCTACTCCATGATATACCATACTGCCTACTCCATGATATACCATACTGCCTACTCCATGATATACCATACTGCCTACTCCATGATATACTATACTGCCTACTCCGTGGACATACTATACTGCCTACTCCAGGATATACCATACTGCCTACTCCGTGGATGTACTATACTGCCTACTCCATGGATATACCCCGTATTGTACTCTGTTACTGTACTGCCCACTCATGACCTTTAACACAGTGGTCAGAGATGGTTGCTCAGAGCTCAGTCCCAGTCTGGATTTAGCCCTGTTGTGGAGCCTATCCTCCTGGGCAGTCTGGGCAGCCTGGGCCACAGAGTCTGTGTGAGAGAGGTGAGTGTGGTTGGCCTCTAAGCCTGAGGTCAGCCAGAAACATCTGGGAGAGAGTGGGAGAGAGCGAGAGAGTGATGGACAGAGAGAAAGAGGGGGAGAGAGAGCACTCATGTGGGAGAGAGAGCCACAGCACTGCCTGCCAGGGCAAAAACAGAACTAGTCCCATCTTTGTTCTCCTGGTATTTTTATGACAATGCATCAGGTTCATGTGCAATGGGCCCTCTATTGTCACGAAATAGAGCTGCAGAAACAAGCATCTCTCCCTGTTTCTCTCTCCCTGCCTCTTTCATCTCTCTTTCTCTTTCGTCTGTCTGTCTGTCTGTCTGTCTGTCTGTCTGTCTGTCTGTCTGTCTGTCTGTCTGTCTGTCTGTCTGTCTGTCTGTCTGTCTGTCTGTCTGTCTGTCTGTCTGTCTGTCTGTCTGTCTGTCTGTCTGTCTGTCTGTCTGTCTGTCTGTCTGTCTGTGTCTCTCTCTCTCTCAATTCAAGGGTCTTTATTGGCATGGGAAACATATGTTTATATGTTTATATTGCCAAAGCAAGTGAAATGGATAAACAAAAGTGAAATAAACAATAAAACGAGAACAGTAAATATTACACTCAAACAACTTACAAAATAATAAAGACAGTTTTTTGTTAATTCTTTCCAATTTGTGAAGTAAATATATTTTTGTTTTCTTGTTATTTGGTTGGGTTTAATTGTGTTGCTGTCCTGGCTCTGTGGAGTCTGTTTGTGTTTGTGAACAGAACCCCAGGACCAACTATCTGTAGGTGATGGCTTTGTTATGGAAGGTTTGGGAATTCTGCTCTGCATGCATTATTTGGTGTTTTACGTTGTGCACTGACAATATTTTTGCAGAACTCTGCATGCATAGTCTCAATTTGGTGTTTTCCCCATTTTGTGAATTCTTGGTTGATGAGCGGACCCCAGACCTCACAACTGTAATCTATCTCTCTCTCTCTCTCTGCCTCTCTCTCTTTCTCTCTCAAGGCCAATCCTGTTCCTAATTCATGGTGAGAAAGCAGCAGTAATTAGGGAGTGGGACCTCCCAACATGGGTACAGGCTACATTGTGAAACTGGAGGGCTTCTCTGCTTTCATCTCAGCCCTGTGGAACCAAAACATGAGGTGGATGATGGCTCAGTAAAAGGAGATGAATGCAGCAGGGGGAATCATTAGGAAGTAATGCAGGTGAGGATGAGGTCACTACAAATGAATCTGGGCTTTGAGTGCAACCAGAAAGGAAACAAACAATTAGTGGAACAAATGTTAAAGTTTACTAGGCCAGTTATCCACACACACACAAACACACAGATGGACAGACACGCACGCACACACACACATGTTCATTTACAGTTTACACTGAAGAATAAAGACATTAATTAATTTGTTCCTGCCACTTGGAGTTTCTTCAAATGGTTGGGGAGAATGGATGAGAGACAGATGGGGAGAATGGTTTTGATTAGAGAAAACCAAGCACGGCCACACAGACAGACAGACAGAAAGAGAGAGAGACAGAGAGAGAGAGAGAGAGAGAGATAGATAGATAGATAGAGAGAGAGAGGGAGACTGAGTGGCTCTTTCATATTGGGACCAGGCTTTACAGGAAGGCCTGGCTACTCTACCCACAGGGCTCCACTGTCCCTGAACTTCCTTACCCAGGGGGGGACAGAGAAACTGCATCTGCATCAAATTACATGTTATTTGTCACATGCGCCGACTACAACAGGTGTAGACTTTACTGTGAAATGATTACTTACGAGACCTTTCCCAACAATGCAAAGTTAAAAAGGAATAGAAATGTTCCTCCCCCCAAAAGGAAATACTAACACAATCAAATACTGAACTAAAATGTAAAAGCAACATGTTAAGTGTTTTTGTTCCATATGCACAAAAAGCTTATTTCTCTCAAATTCTGTGCACAAATCTGTTTACATCCCTGTTAGTGAGCATTTCTCCTTTGCCAAGACAATCCACACACCTGACAGGTGTGGCATATCAAGAAGCTGATTAAACAGCATGATCATTTCACAGGTGTACCTTGTGCTGGGGACAATAAAAGGCCACTCTAAAATGTGCACAACATAATGCCACAGATGTCTCAGGTTTTGGGGGAGCTTGCAATTGGCATGCTGACTGTAGGAATGACTGTTCATTTCTTTACTATAAGCCGTCTCCAACCACGTTTTAGAGAATTTGACAGTACGTCCAACTGGCCTCCCAACCGCAGACCACGTGTAACCACGCCAACCCAGGACCTCCACATCCGTTTTCTTCGTCTGAGCCCAGCCACCCGGATAGCTGATAAAACTGTGGGTTTGTACAACTGAGTGTCAATGCAAATAGTCTGGGTAGCCATTTGTTTAAGCTGTTCAGGAGCCTTTTGGTCCGAGACTTCACACTCCGGGAACCGCTTGCCGTGCGGTAGCAGAGAGAACAAACAGCCTATGACTTGGGTGGCTGGAGTCTTTGACCATTTTTAGGGCCTTCCTGAAAGGAAGCACATCTGTTGATAAGGTGAGGATTGAGATACTGGCCATGTCCAAATATCCATACTAGCGTACTAAATTGTATGCGTAAAAAGACACTTTTATAGTATGTGAAATTTCCGATTGTGAAATCAAATGCGCGATTACATTGACTGCCGGCGTTCATTCATTTTGGTACAGCTCATCAATGTATATGATTATTAGTTGTTATCAGCTGTGAGTCAGAAAAGATGAGTGAATTCTACTAGATCAAACGGCAAAATTAGTATGCAGTTTAAGTATGTAGTACACTAGTATGGGTATTCAGACACGACCACTGCTTTTTCTATTTTTTTTCTATTGTCTCTTAAGGATCCAGAACTTATTTGCATTGCAGTGGTATAATATGGTCACAGCCAGTGGATGGCTAGTCCAGCTAGTCTCATACAAATGAACCTAAAAATATAAATCAGTGGTCGGCAACAGGCGATTGGTTTTGCCCCCCCAAAGTTCTTAATAAAGAAATAAAACATTATAATAAACATAGTTTTTGGTAAAAAAAAAAAAACAATGACTAAAATCACCAGGAACTCAGATAAAAATGTGTTTCATTTCTGAAATCTGTTCCTAAGTATTCCCACCAATAAAAAAAAGAGACAGGTAATCATGTCTCAATGTAACCAAGGAATGACATTGTTGTTATTTTCAACAACAACAAAAATGAATCGGATTATGTTCTGGCCCCCCAACCATTTGCTCCGACAGAAATCAGGCTGTGGCTGAACCTAGTTGCCTACCCTTAATCTAAATGAATGAACCCCGACCTAAATTACCTTCAGCTCTGTCAAGAAAATGCATTTGAAAGCTTGACTCTGCATGAGCGCTAGCAGATATTTGGAGGGAAAACATGGTGCACACAGGGCCACACAGCAAACTACTGCATAATACAACAGGGGGAAAAAATGCTAATAAACTTGCTCAATACACACCGATTGAATTTCCTTCAAGGATGGTGTATCATTACTTCCTCTAAACAGAGTGGAGGAAACTATGGTGTCCGTTCAAATATCACAGGAATCGTAGAGAGGTTGGGTTTCTGGGCTTCGACACACTGTGTGTGTGTGTGTGTGTGTGTGTGTGTGTGTGTGTGTGTGTGTGTGTGTGTGTGTGTGTGTGTGTGTGTGTGTGTGTGTGTGTGTGTGTGTGTGAGTGCGTGTGACACCCTATCCTGGCAGGGCAACCTAATACCCTGTCATACCTCAGCCAAGTTCCCATAAACCCCAGCCAGCCCAGACCATGGAGCTGAGGCACAATGTCCCTCATGGAACCTGTGAAATCAGATCTCTCTGCTTATTTGTGTATTTATAGAAAACATTCATTGTAAAGGTTTCTGCTTCATCGGGTTATAATGGATTCTTTACAGAAGGCCTCAGTGGTCCGTGCTCAGCTAGATTAGTGGAGTTGGGGCAAAGTGCTCAGTTAGTTTAGAGTATGCTCGTAAAACTCTTATTGCTCATTAGAAAGATTGGAAAACATTTGAAAACATACTAAAAGAGCATTCTGAAATACAACACCCTACAGTACATGAGTGTCAGCGGCGGTCCGTTTAAGATGAGGGATGATGATGTTTTCTTTAATGAGCATGGATTTATTTCTATTACAGCATATTGGACGACTGTCAATCATATTCCATTCATCCAGCTCAATGTAACATCAATAGGTTTAGGCTACTACATGATACTCTAATGTTCCCTATACCCATCATGAGGCTGCTAGAACCTAGCCTATGAACGAAAGTTTACAATGCAGGTGCACAGGTCGAGAGAATTTTGAGGAATCAAGGTGACAGACAGTGACACATTCAATGCCACCTTGCACACTCTTGCCTGCATCTAGCTGATCTTGGGTGTAATCATTAGTCCACCAGTTGCAAATTAGAATTTCTATTGGACAAATTCAGGTATGTTTATCCCCGTTTAAGAAACGTTTGTCAACAGAATCGGCGATATGAATACACCCCTGATCACACGCAAACACAGTTCAGTTCACTTTCATAGTAGCCACATAAAAACAGCATGAACACCTTGCTCATTGTATATATAATTCCTTCTCGCTACTATCTACACGCTCTCCTCCTCGCTTGTGGACTTCAGTGCACAACACATCAGCTGTCTGTGAGCAAGCGATAAAAACTTTCCAAGCCAAACATATCATGACCGCTAACTGCTACACACAGCCTACATCACTGTCACGTCATAGCCAACATACTAGAACTAACGCGTTAGTAAACCCGCTCTAATCATGCAGTACAGTCAGAAAGCTTAGCAGTTACACTGACGGCCCCAGTGGCAATAAATGAATAAAACCAAAAGTTTACCTTGACTTGGAAGAGTTCCAGTGTTGCATAGCCATAGCCAGCTAGCTAACATAGCATCCCTCTCTGTTTCATAGCCAACTAGCTAACATAGCATCCCTCTCTGTTTCATAGCCAACTAGCTAACATAGCATCCCTCTCTGTTTCATAGCCAACTAGCTAACATAGCATCCCTCTCTGTTTGAGCCGGGTGTTTGAGTAGGTTAAACTAGCTAGCTGTATTCACTAGTTAACATAGCATCCCTCTCTGTTTGAGCCAGGTGTTTGAGTAGGCTAAACTAGCTAGCTGTATTCACTAACTAACATAGCATCCCTCTCTGTTTGAGCCAGGTGTTTGAGTAGGCTAAACTAGCTAGCTGTATTCACTAACTAACATAGCATCCCTCTCTGTTTGAGCCGGGTGTTTGAGTAGGTTAAACTAGCTAGCTGTATTCACTAACTAACATAGCATCTCCCTCTGTTTGAGCCAGGTGTTTGAGTAGGCTAAACTAGCTAGCTGTATTCACTAGCTAACATAGCATCTCTCTCTGTTTGAGCCGGGTGTTTGAGTAGGTTAAACTAGCTAGCTGTATTCACTAACTAACATAGCATCTCCCTCTGTTTGAGCCAGGTGTTTGAGTAGGCTAAACTAGCTAGCTGTATTCACTAGCTAACATAGCATCTCTCTCTGTTTGAGCCGGGTGTTTGAGTAGGCTAAACTAGCTAGCTGTATTCACTAGCTACGTGAAAGTGAAAGTAAATATATATACAGTACCAGTCAAATGTTTGGACACACCTACTCATTCAAGGGTTTTTCTTTATTGTACAATTTTCTACATTCTACATAGAATAATAGTGAAGACATCAGAGCTATGAAATAACACATATGGAGTCATGTAGTGAGTCATGTAGTAACCAAAAAAGTACCCTGGTAACATACTGTATCATCAGTACCATGGAAACATACTGTATTATCAGTACTATGGTAACATACTGTATCATCAGTACTATGGTAACATACTGTATCATCAGTAACATCACTACAGTATCATCAGTAACATACTGTATCATCAGTACCATCACTACAGTATCATCAGTACCATGGTAACATATTGTATCATCAGTACCATGGTAACATACTGTATCATCAGTACTATGGTAACATACTGTATCATCAGTAACATCACTACAGTATCATCAGTAACATACTGTATCATCAGTGCTTTGGTAACATACTGTATCATCAGTACCATCCCTACAGTATCATCAGTAAAATACTGTATCACCAGTACCATCACTACAGTATCATCAGTACTATGGTAACATACTGTATCATCAGTACCATCACTACAGTATCATCAGTAACATACTGTATCATCAGTACTATGGTAATATTATGTATCATCAGTACCATCACTACAGTATCATCAGTAACATACTGTATCATCAGTACTATGGTAACATACTGTATCATCAGTACTATGGTAACATACTGTGTCATCAGTACCATCACTACAGTATCATCAGTAAGATACTGTATCATCTGTACCATGGTAACCTACTGTTTCAGCAGTATTATGGTAACATACTGTATAAGCAGTATTATGGTAACATACTGTATTAGCAGTACTATGGTAACATACTGTATCATCAGTATCATGGTAACATACTGTACCATCAGTATCATGGTAACATACTGTATCATCAGTATTATGGTAACATACTGTATCATCAGTATCATGGTAACATACTGTATCATCAGTATCATGGTAACATAGTGTATCATCAGTATTATGGTAGATGAAATCATCAACAGCCCATGGCGGATAGAGGTGGTGCTAAGCTAGTTACTGTAAAGGTACCCATCCCATTTAAGATGATCCTTTTCAAAGTGGTTTCTATGGGAATTGTATTTCAGAAGCCATTGTGATTGCTGTTCTGTTCTAGTAGTCTACTTTGTGTTTGGGCATGGCTCAGAGAAGGCCGGCCCATGTGTGTCCCTTGGCAGCCACCATAGCCCTAAATCCCTCTATGAAAACCTGCCAAGTGCTTATTGATGCTGAAAGGCTCAGATTTCAAAGCCCTGTCCATCTATACAAACAGAATTACACGTGTGGCTGTGTATATAGCAGCGCATTCTAATGCCGCGTGACCCTCATAAAAAGCGGAGTACCCAAAAAGCAGGTGCTCTCTGCAGGCTGCGGCATTTACGATCCGACTGCATCAGAGGTTTTCATTTCACCACAATCCTCATCATGTTGTTGACTGAGTTTCAGACTCGCCCTTCTTCCTAAACCTTTCTTCCTAAGCAGGGGCTAGAAAACCTTCACTGAACATTGACCCAATGACTGCCTGCCTCCCGTTCCTCCCCCTTTCTATAACCCCGCCTTGCTTTCCTCTGTTCTCTCTCTCTCCGAACCTGACATGGTGAGAAATATGGGGCGTCTGCAAACGGCTCCCGTGTAAAGGCTGCATCCATTTCAGTAACCGTTTCAGTGCGGAGACAGACAGAAATACAGACAGACACACACAGCACTGACACACCACCACAACTCATCTACATCTCAGCCACGCTGTGTGTCAGAAAAACACATGTTAGCCAAGATGCTCTGCCTCTTTTTCTAAACACCTGGATCGTGCACCAAGAGGGATCAAATCTATTTTCCATTTTGGATGTTTCCAGTCAGACTGATACCAGTCTCACAGGATCATATTGACCTGAACAAGACTGTTCTGGCTTGGATATTTTCCTTTGTCCTTTCCAGCAACTATGGTGGAAGCGTAACCACTAACCATGCTAGCGCAGTACAGCTCAGCTCGGTTCGGCTCATCTCATCTCAGCTCAGCGTAACTACTAACCATGCTAGCGCAGTACAGCTCAGCTCAGCGTAACCACTAACCATGCTAGCGCAGTACAGCTCAGCTCAGCTTAACCACTAACCATGCTAGCGCAGTACAGCTCAGCTCAGCTCAGCTCAGCGTAACCACTAACCATGCTAGCGCAGTACAGCTCAGCTCAGCTCAGCGTAACCACTAACCATGCTAGCGCAGTACAGCTCAGCTCAGCTCAGTGTAACCACTAACCATGCTAGCGCAGTACAGCTCAGCTCATCTCAGCGTAACCACTAACCATGCTAGCGCAGTACAGCTCAGCTCAGCGTAACCACTAACCATGCTACAGCAGCAGTAACCATGCTAGTGTGGTACAGCTCAGCTCAGCGTAACCACTAACCATGCTAGCGCAGTACAGCTCAGCTCAGCTCAGCTCAGCGTAACCATTAACCATGCTGGCGCAGTACAGCTCAGCTCAGCGTAACCACTAACCATGCTAGCGCAGTACAGCTCAGCGGTTCAGCTCATCTCAGCGTAACCACTAACCATGCTAGCGCAGTACATCTCAGCTCAGCTCAGCGTAACCACTAACCATGCTAGCGCAGTTCAGCTCAGCTCAGCTCAGCGTCAGCTCAGCTCAGCTCAGCATAACCACTAACCATGCTAGCGTGGTACAGCTCAGCAGTAACCATGCTAGCGCAGTACAGCTCAGCTCAGCTCAGCTCAGCGTAACCACTAACCATGCTAGCGCAGTACAGCTCAGCTCGGTTCGGCTCATCTCAGTTCCGCGTAACCACTAACCATGCTAGCGCAGTACAGCTCAGCTCGGTTAAGCTCATCTCAGTTCAGCGTAACCACTAACCATGCTAGCGCAGTACAGCTTAGCTCGGTTCAGCTCATCTCAGCTCCGTAATATGAAAAGGGTATGAGCGTGCTTTCCTCCCCTGTTGTCCCCTGAGTATGGATGACCTTTGACACCTGTCTGTCAGTGAGTTATCTACCAGTGGCGTACCATCTAGTTAACCTGATATCCAGCCACTGTGTTGAGATCTACCTCCTGTTGTCACGACGACCTGCTTCCATCTTCTATCCCATAATGACCCAGGGTAATTACTTCCCCATGACTGACTGAATGAGACATCTCTGATATGGACTGTAGGGAGCCACAGATAGATAGGGATCTGACAGTGACAGGAAGGCCAGGTATAGTCCAATTAGGGGCAGGCAACTGACTGAGTGAAGTGTCACGGACAGGCTCCATTTTGGCACGAACATGTTGTTCTTGTTGAACCAGTGTCCAGGGCAAAAGCCTTTTGTCCTACATCACAGTGTCCTTTTGTCCTACATCACAGTGTCTTTTTGTCCTACATCACAGTGTCCTACATCACAGTGAATTTACTCCGTCTTGTGCCTTAGGATAGAATCCCAGCGTGTTGAGACTGTTCAAGGGTTCAAATATATATATTTAAAAAATAGATCGACCGATACACGTGTCCCCAAATCCTTCAATCAGAAAGTGTGTGATCTGCAGGGCTAACACTTGTAGCAGCATGGAGAGAGCTGTGTGAAACTCTGGAACAAACCAACATGTCAGAGGGGGGTGGAGGCTTCCAAGTTTCCACGCTGGGGGAAAATGGCTGCTGTGCATGTGTGTGTGATGGATAATCAGGCTGTGGGGAGGGTAGAGGGCCGAACAGATCTGACAGGGTCTCTCTCTCTCTCTTGCTTCATATCTCTCTCTCTCTCTCTCTCTCTCTCTCTCTCTCAATTCAATTCAATTCAATTCAAGGGCTTTATTGGCATGGGAAACATGTGTTAACATTGCCAAAGCAAGTGAGGTAGATAATATATAAAGTGAATATATAAAGTGAAATAAACAATACAAATTAACAGTAAACATTACACATACAGAAGTTTCAAAACAATAAAGACATTACAAATGTCATATTATATATATATACAGTGTTTTAACAATGTACAAATGGTTAAAGGACACAAGATAAAATAAACAAGCATAAATATGGGTTGTATTTACAATGGTGTTTGTTCTTCACTGGTTGCCCTTTTCTCGTGGCAACAGGTCACAAATCTTGCTGCTGTGATGGCACACTGTGGAATTTCACCCAGTTGATATGGGAGTTTATCAAAATTGGATTTGTTTTCAAATTCTTTGTGGATCTGTGTAATCTGAGGGAAATATGTCTCTCTAATATGGTCATACATTGTGCAGGAGGTTAGGAAGTGCAGCTCAGTTTCCACCTCATTTTGTGTGCAGTGAGCACATAGCCTGTCTTCTCTTGAGAGCCATGTCTGCCTACGGTGGCCTTTCTCAATAGCAAGGCTATGCTCACTGAGTCTGTACATCGTCAAATCTCTCCTTAATTTTGGGTCAGTCACAGTGGTCAGGTATTCTGCCGCTGTGTACTCTCTGTGTAGGGCCAAATAGCATTCTAGTTTTCTCTGTTTTTTTGTTAATTATTTCCAATGTGTCAAGTAATTATCTTTTTGTTTTCTCATGATTTGGTTGGGTCTAATTGTGCTGCTGTCATGGGGCTCTGTAGGGTGTGTTTGTGTTTGTGAACAGAGCCCCAGGACCAGCTTGCTTAGGGGACTCTTCTCCAGGTTCATCTCTCTGTAGGTGATGGCTTTGTTATGGAAGGTTTGGGAATAGCTTCCTTTTAGGTGGTTATAGAATTTGAATGGCTCTTTTCTGGATTTTGATAATTAGTGGGTATCGGCCTAATTCTGCTCTGCATGCATTATTTGGTGTTCTACATTGTACACGGAGGATATTTTTGCAGAATTGGTGAGCGGACCCCAGACCTCACAACCATAAAGGGCAATGGGCTCTATGACTGATTCAAGTATTTTTAGCCAAATCCTAATTGGTATGTTGAAATTTATGTTCCTTTTGATGGCATAGAATGCCCTTCTTGCCTTGTCTCTCAGATCGTTCACAGCTTTGTGGAAGTTACCTGTGGCGCTGATGTTTAGGCCAAGGTATGTATAGTTTTTTGTGTGCTCTAGGGCAACAGTGTCTAGATGGAATTTGTATTTGTGGTCCTGGTGACTGGACCTTTTTGGAACACCATTATTTTGGTCTTACTGAGATTTACTGTCAGGGCCCAGGTCTGACAGAATCTGTGCATAAGATCTAGGTGCTGCTGTAGGCCCTCCTTGGTTGGTGACAGAAGCACCAGATCATCAGCAAACAGCAGACATTTGACTTTGGATTCTAGTAGGGTGAGGCCGGGTGCTGCAGACTTTTCTAGTGCCCGAGCCAATTTGTTAATATATATGTTGAAGAGGGTGGGGCTTAAGCTGCATCCCTGTCTCACCCCACGACCCTGTGTGAAGAAATGAGTGTGTTTTTTGCCAATTTTAACCGCACACTTGTTGTTTGTGTACATGGATTTTATAATGTCGTATGTTTTACCCCCAACACCACTTTCCATCAGTTTGTATAGCAGTTTGTATAGCAGACCCTCATGCCAAATTGAGTCGAAAGCTTTTTTGAAAACAACAAAGCATGAAGACTTTGCCTTTGTTTTGGTTTGTTTGGTTGTTTGGTTGTCAATTAGGGTGTGCAGGGTGAATACATGGTCTGTTGTACGGTAATTTGGTAAAAAGCCAATTTGACATTTGCTCAGTACATTGTTTTCATTGACGAAATGTACGAGTCTGCTGTTACTGATAATGCAGGGGATTTTCCCAAGGTTACTGTTGACGCATATTCCACGGTAGTTATTGGGGTCAAATTTGTCTCCACTTTTGTGGATTGGGGTGATCAGTCCTTGGTTCCAAATATTGGGGAAGATGCCAGAGCTAAGGATGATGTTAAAGAGTTTTAGTATAGCCAATTGGAATTTGTTGTCTCTATATTTGATCATTTCATTGAGGATACCATCAACACCACAGGCCTTTTTGGGTTGGAGGGTTTTTATTTTGTCCTGAAACTCATTCAATGTAATTGGAGAATCCAGTGGGTTCTGGTCGTCTTTAATAGTTGATTCTAAGATCTGTATTTGATCATGTATATCTTTTTGCTCTTTATTCTTTGTTATAGAGCCAAAAAGATTGGAGGAGTGGTTTACCCATACATCTCCATTTTGGATAGATACTTCTTTGTGTTGTTTGTTTAGTGTTTTCCAATTTTCCCAGAAGTGGTTAGAGTCTATGGATTCTTCAATTACATTGAGCTGATTTCTGACATGCTGTTCCTTATTTTTCCATAGTGTATTTCTGTATTGTTTTAGTGATTCACCATAGTGAAGGCGTAGACTCAGGTTTTCCGGGTCTCTATGTTTTTGGTTGGACAGGTTTCTCAATTTCTTTCTTAGATTTTTGCATTCTTCATCAAACCATTTGTCATTGTTGTTAATTTTCTTCGGTTTTCTATTTGAGATTTTTAGATTTGATAGGGAAGCTGAGAGGTCAAATATACTGTTAAAGATTTTCTACTGCCAAGTTTACACCTTCACTATTACAGTGGAACGTTTTACCCAGGAAATTGTCTAAAAGGGATTGAATTTGTTGTTGCCTAATTGTTTTTTGGTAGGTTTCCAAACTGCATTCCTTCCATCTATAGCATTTCTTATTGTTACTCAGTTCATTTGGCTTTGATGCCTCATGATTGAGTATTGCTCTGTTTAAGTAGACTGTGATTTTGCTGTGGTCTGATAGGGGTGTCAGTGGGCTGACTGTGAACGCTCTGAGAGACTCTGGGTTGAGGTCAGTGATAAAGTAGTCTACAGTACTACTGCCAAGAGATGAGCTATATGTGTACCTACCATAGGAGTCCCCTCGAAGCCTACCATTGACTATGTACATACCCAGCGTGCGACAGAGCGCAGGAGTTGTGACCCGTTTTTGTTGGTTATGTTGTCATAGTTGTGCCTATAGGGGGGCATATGTGGGAGGGAATGCTGTCACCTCCAGGCAGGTGTTCTCTCTCTCTCTCTCTCTCTCTCTCTCTCTCTCTCTCAGTTTCTGTTGTGCTGTTTGCTAGCACATCTCCCAAAGTGCCATTGGCATCAACAAACAGGATCATGCATTAGTGTCATTCTCAAGTGTGTTCTTTTCAACTTGGCTGTTGATGTGATCTGCTAGGCAGGGGTGTGAAGTGGCCTATACAGGCTGGGCCTACGTTCCAAGTGGCACCCTATTCACTATATAGTGACCATATAGGTCCTGGTCAAAAGTAGTGCACTACATAGGGAATAGGGTTCCATTTGGGACAGATTTGGTCTGGGCTGGGCTGTGAGCTGACTATTTACAGCTGGTAGGGCCCTAGAGAGGGTCAGATGACCTGCTGTTATAGGGTGTCACAGGGACGTGATACTGTTGACAGGTGGCAGGGCTCTGGAGAGGGTCAGGTGACCTGCTGTTATAGGGCACCACAAGGAGTGATACTGCAGACCTATGGGTCCAACTGACCCACTAACATATGAACAGCACAGCTAAAGGGAAGGGATATCCTGGTGTTATGGCAATCAGTCACACACAGTAAGCTTTAGTATGAATGGTTGACAACAAGTCCCCAGGCACAGATTGGCCCCATAGAGAGGCCACTAAATACCGAAGTGTTAATTGCATGCTATTGATGTGTCGTTTGAATATACAGCCCTTTATTTTGAGGTGTCACTGAAATGGATATAATCCCTTCTTGGCACACAGCAATGGGCTGAGCATTGAAATGCCTTGTTTGTTTGTTCCCTCAGCTCACCAGGGGCCAGTCACTCTGCCCAACTGGAAAACACTCATCATCAACATGACTGACAGGCTTTCTCTATCTTTCAGATCTCCCACACAACACAGCAGGAACAATGAGTGATGTCTGGATGCTTCCCCCCCACTCGTTCAGATTGGGATTAAATCCTTGCTATTTTAAGTACTCTTAATACTCTTTATGACGTTTCTACGATGCCTAATTTGCGCATTGCTCTTACACTCACACATTTCTCAAAAAAAACACAGGGATGGAAATAGGGTGTGAACCACTGCGAGTGATCTCAGGCTGTGAGACTCATATCAAACATCTCCAATCGAAAATCAAATCAAGAATCGGCTTTCTATTCCACAACAAAGTCTCCTTCACTCATGCCGCCAAACTTACCCTAGTAAAACTGACTATCCTACCGATCCTCGACTTCGGCGATGTCATCTACAAAATTGCTTCCAACACTCTACTCAGCAAACTGGATGCAGTTTATCACAGTGCCATCCGTTTTGTCACTAAAGCACCTTATACCACCCACCACTGCGACTTGTATGCTCTAGTCGGCTGGCCCTCGCTACATATTCGTCGCCAGACCCACTGGCTCCAGGTCATCTACAAGTCCATGCTAGGTAAAGCTCCGCCTTATCTCAGTTCACTGGTCACGATGGCAACACCCATCCGTAGCACGCGCTCCAGCAGGTGTATCTCACTGATCATCCCTAAAGCCAACACCTCATTTGGCCGCCTTTCGTTCCAGTTCTCTGCTGCCTGGGACTGGAACGAATTGCAAAAATCGCTAAAGTTGGAGACTTTTATCTCCCTCACCAACTTCAAACATCTGCTATCTGAGCAGTTAACCGATCGCTGCAGCTGTACATAGTCTATCGGTAAATAGCCCACCCATTTTTACCTACCTCATCCCCATACTGTTCTTATTTATTTACTTTTCTGCTCTTTTGCACACCAATATCTTTACCTGTACATGACCATCTGATCATTTATCACTCCAGTGTTATTAATCTGCAAAATTGTAATTATTCGCCTACCTCCTCATGCCTTTTGCACACAATGTATATAGACTCCCCTTTTTTTCCCTACTGTGTTATTGACTTGTTAATTGTTTACTCCATGTGTAACTCTGTGTTGTCTGTTCACACTGCTATGCTTTATCTTGGCCAGGTCGCAGTTGCAAATGAGAACTTGTTCTCAACTAGCCTACCTGGTTAAATACAGGTGAAATTTAAAAAATGAAAAAAGATTTAGGAGGAGGATGCCTGCCAACCAATCAAGATAGGCAAAATTTCCCAGAATGCCCAGTTAGTATCTGGTGTCTGTATGTAGCCTCGCTACTTTTATAGCATAGCTACTGTATATAGCCTGTCTTTTTACTGTTGTTTTATTTCTTTACTTACCTATTGTTCACCTAATACCTTTTTTGCACTATTGGTTAGAGCCTGTAAGTAAGCATTTCACTGTAAGTATTCGCCGCACGTGACAAATAAACTTTGATTTGATTAGTATCTGTGATTGTCCATGTATCTATTAAGTAATGACCTCACTTGTAGATATCTAGGTTCCTGCTGCAGTCCTCCATAGACCTAATTGGTCAACCCATGATGGTGGCATTAGGTAAACATAGAGTGAGTCTCAAGTGGCACCCTATTCCCTACATAGTGCACTACTTTTGACCA
The DNA here is from genome assembly GCF_018296145.1 of Oncorhynchus tshawytscha. NCBI lineage: Eukaryota > Metazoa > Chordata > Actinopteri > Salmoniformes > Salmonidae > Oncorhynchus > Oncorhynchus tshawytscha. Next base: position 642,173 of record NW_024609816.1, read on the forward strand.
GGACCTATAGGGTGCAGGTCAAAAGCAGTGTACTATATAGGGAATAGGGTGCCACTTGGGGATGCAGCCATAGAGACAACAGAGACAGAGGCAGATAGCTACTGACTGATACGAGGACAGACAACAACACAGACAGAGAATATGGACCAGTGGATTATCAGTGCAAAACATTAAGATTGTTAAGGAATGTAAGGAGTGGGGCTTTGTTAGTTAATTAGCATAGTTACCATAGTTACAGTAACTGGTGATCCAACCAAGTGGCACAGCACCATAATGTGGACACAAACAGAACCATAATGTCCTTCTCTGTACTGTAGTTACTTTACAGCTAAAGACGATCTATAGTCGTTTCCTCACACCTCACATCTTCTCTCCTTCTTCTCTCAGTGTTTTTATAAGCAGCCGGACTTCCCTGCCCCCCTCTCTGCCTTTGCCTCTAATCTCCTTTCATCTCCTCTCTACCTCTCATCTCGAGACAAATGAACTGTGGAAGCCAGCCAGCGTGATCATTCAAATCGTCCCCATTCCTCTCATGACACTTCACAGGGCTTCACAGGGCTGCAGGACTACAGCTACAGCTAAATTGTCTGAGCAGCACCAAACAGGCAGGAAGACAGACAGACAGACTCACTAAATCACACCGAGACCTGAGGTCACCCAGATAACACCAGTCTGTCCATTCTGTCTCCCAGGGACTAGGGATGTCTTAAATTATGATCCACTCTGTCTCCCAGGGACTAGGGATGTCTTAAATGATGATCCACTCTGTCACCCAGGGACTAGGGATGTCCTAAATGATGGTCCACTCTGTCTCCCAGGGACTAGGGATGTCTTAAATGGTCCACTCTGTCTCCCAGGGACTAGGGATGTCTTAAATGATGGTCCACTCTGTCTCCCATGGACTAGGGATGTCTTAAATGGTCCACTCTGTCTCCCAGGGACTAGGGATGTCTTAAATGATGGTCCACTCTGTCTCCCAGGGACTAGGGATGTCTTAAATGGTCCACTCTGTCTCCCAGGGACTAGGGATGTTTTAAATGGTCCACGCTGTCTCCCAGGGACTTAGTGCACTACTTTGGAACAGCGCCCCCTATATACTATCACCGGGAGGTTCGAATGGAATGATACCACCACAAACTACACTGTAGATATTACAACCCAACATGTATGGCTGGCAACCTTCCCATCACCCTGTGGGGGAGAGTAAACCGTTTCTCCTGTCTGTATTTGTGCCACTCTACAGCAAGGCGCTGTGTGGAGTAGAGAGGCACCCCAGGTTTATTTGGCTTGGCCCAGGAGGAGAAAGTATGTCCAGGCTAGGCTGAGTGGACCAGACACCCCCTGTAACCTGGCCTACTGTCAGAGAGGAAGCCACTGCTGCTGGACATGGGGCGGGCATCCATCAAACCCTGGCTAACGCACACACACACACACACACACACACACACACGATTTCTCCTTGCTTTACAGTTCTACTGACAAATCTAATATAAGCCTAAGTCTATAATGTAATATAAGCCTAAATCTATAAGGTAATATAAGCCTAAGTCTCTATAATGTAATATAAGCCTAAGTCTATAAGGTAATATAAGCCTAAGTCTATAATGTAATATAAGCCTAAGTCTCTATAAGGTAATATAAGCCTAAGTCTATAATGTAATATAAGCCTAAGTCTATAATGTAATATAAGCCTAAGTCTCTATAATGTAATATAAGCCTAAGTCTATAATGTAATATAAGCCTAAGTCTATAATGTAATATAAGCCAAAGTCTACAATGTAATATAAGCCTAAGTCTCTATAATGTAATATAAGCCTAAGTCTATAATGTAATATAAGCCTAAGTCTATAATGTAATATAAGCCTAAGTCTATAATGTAATATAAGCCTAAGTCTATAATGTAATATAAGCCTAAGTCTATAAGGTAATATAAGCCTAAGTCTATAATGTAATATAAGCCTAAGTCTATAATGTAATACAATGTACGTAAGCCAGCTTGATATCAAGTAAGAAAGGAAGACAAGGAATGGAGAACTATTATTGACCTATGAACTTTCACCTTACAGTACAAACACACAGACATGAAACTCATATGTTACCGTAGGACCAAGGCTGACCACTAATTCCATCTCTGGGTGATAATGTTACGTTGGGCCTCCTGACCTGTTCATCACTCAGATGTCTTATTGGAAGATATCTGCTTCACCCACAGCTCTCTCTTGATGTTTATACCAGGTCAGTAAGTTAATTATTCCTTATGTCTTCTACCAAGGGATGCTCTCCTCTCTTCTCCTACACTCCCCAAAGCCAAGCAGCCATTCCTCCTCCAGAGAGAGCAGACAAACACAGGGCGGACTCTGGATGAGTCTCAAATGGCACCCTACTCCCTTTATAGTGCAATCATTTTGACCAGAGCCGAAGTAGTGCACTAAATAAGGAACAGGGTTCCATTCGGGACGTAGCCAGACTTTCTCCTATGGGGCTCATGTATTTATGAGTCTCAAAGCCTGACCACCAGAACTACGTGTTTTCCTTCCCAGAAGGACTTTACGTTGAAAAATGAACATGCGTGGCAAATGAAACAAGCTCTATATCGTCAATGAAAACAGCGGTGCAAAAATACCAGCAAAAACGGGGGTGAGTGAGAGGAGAAAAAGGGGGTGAGTGGGAGGAGAAAAAGGGGGTGAGTGAGAGGAGAAAAAGGGGTCTGGCTGGCAGACAACCGCAGAGCTATTTTTGTAGGTAGACATACCTGGTTTTCAGCAAACGTGTCCTTACAATATAAATCACACGAAGAGATTTTTGAAAAACACCATTGAGAACAAGTCAAGCATCCCATTAGCATGACACTGTCAGGGTGTGGAAGGACTGACGGGGAGAACTACGGGTGGGACACCCTCACGTTCCTGTCTGATAGCGGGGAAAATGTAGTTCTGGCTCAGAGAACTACAGAGGATCTGTCTGCTGGATGAACGTTGGCAAGAAAGAATGTAAAGATAACTAATGTAAAATGTACCGTGTCAGTAAAATGTATATAGTATGTAAAGCTGGAAGTAGAAGCCTCAGTATTGTTGTCCATTAGTTTACTCCAGTAAGGGGAGGGCTGGTAGGATTAGGGGGAAATGTATATAGTATGTAAAGCTGGAAGTAGAAGCCTCAGTATTGTTGTCCATTAGTTTACTCCAATAAGGGGAGGGCTGGTAGGATTAGGGGGAAATGTATATAGTATGTAAAGCTGGAAGTAGAAGCCTCAGTATGGTTGTCCATTAGTTTACTCCAGTAAGGGGAGGGCTGGTAGGATTAGGGGGAAATGTATATAGTATGTAAAGCTGGAAGTAGAAGCCTCAGTATTGTTGTCCATTAGTTTACTCCAATAAGGGGAGGGCTGGTAGGATTAGGGGAAATGTATATAGTATGTAAAGCTGGAAGTAGAAGCCTCAGTATTGTTGTCCATTAGTTTACTCCAGTAAGGGGAGGGCTGGTAGGATTAGGGGGAAATGTATATAGTATGTAAAGCTGGAAGTAGAAGCCTCAGTATGGTTGTCCATTAGTTTACTCCAATAAGGGGAGGGCTGGTAGGATTAGGGGGAAATGTATATAGTATGTAAAGCTGGAAGTAGAAGCCTCAGTATTGTTGTCCATTAGTTTAATCCAATAAGGGGAGGGATGGTAGGATTAGGGGGAAATGTATATAGTATGTAAAGCTGGAAGTAGAAGCCTCAGTATGGTTGTCCATTAGTTTACTCCAGTAAGGGGAGGGCTGGTAGGATTAGGGGAAATGTATATAGTATGTAAAGCTGGAAGTAGAAGCTCAGTATTGTTGTCCATTAGTTTACTCCAATAAGGGGAGGGCTGGTAGGATTAGGGGAAATGTATATAGTATGTAAAGCTGGAAGTAGAAGCCTCAGTATTGTTGTCCATTAGTTTACTCCAATAAGGGGAGGGCTGGTAGGATTAGGGGGAAATGTATATAGTATGTAAAGCTGGAAGTAGAAGCCTCAGTATTGTTGTCCATTAGTTTACTCCAGTAAGGGGAGGGCTGGTAGGATTAGGGGGAAATGTATATAGTATGTAAAGCTGGAAGTAGAAGCCTCAGTATTGTTGTCCATTAGTTTACTCCAGTAAGGGGAGGGCTGGTAGGATTAGGGGAAATGTATATAGTATGTAAAGCTGGAAGTAGAAGCCTCAGTATTGTTGTCCATTAGTTTACTCCAGTAAGGGGAGGGCTGGTAGGATTAGGGGAAATGTATATAGTATGTAAAGCTGGAAGTAGAAGCCTCAGTATTGTTGTCCATTAGTTTAATCCAATAAGGGGAGGGCTGGTAGGATTAGGGGAAATGTATATAGTATGTAAAGCTGGAAGTAGAAGCCTCAGTATTGTTGTCCATTAGTTTACTCCAGTAAGGGGAGGGCTGGTAGGATTAGGGGAAATGTATATAGTATGTAAAGCTGGAAGTAGAAGCCTCAGTATTGTTGTCCATTAGTTTACTCCAGTAAGGGGAGGGCTGGTAGGATTAGGGGAAATGTATATAGTATGTAAAGCTGGAAGTAGAAGCCTCAGTATTGTTGTCCATTAGTTTACTCCAGTAAGGGGAGGGCTGGTAGGATTAGGGGAAATGTATATAGTATGTAAAGCTGGAAGTAGAAGCCTCAGTATTGTTGTCCATTAGTTTACTCCAGTAAGGGGAGGGCTGGTAGGATTAGGGGGAAATGTATATAGTATGTAAAGCTGGAAGTAGAAGCCTCAGTATTGTTGTCCATTAGTTTACTCCAGTAAGGGGAGGGCTGGTAGGATTAGGGGGAATAGTATGTAAAGCTGGAAGTAGAAGCCTCAGTATTGTTGTCCATTAGTTTACTCCAGTAAGGGGAGGGCTGGTAGGATTAGGGGAAATGTATATAGTATGTAAAGCTGGAAGTAGAAGCCTCAGTATTGTTGTCCATTAGTTTACTCCAGTAAGGGGAGGGCTGGTAGGATTAGGGGAAATGTATATAGTATGTAAAGCTGGAAGTAGAAGCCTCAGTATTGTTGTCCATTAGTTTACTCCAGTAAGGGGAGGGCTGGTAGGATTAGGGGGAAATGTATATAGTATGTAAAGCTGGAAGTAGAAGCCTCAGTATTGTTGTCCATTAGTTTACTCCAGTAAGGGGAGGGCTGGTAGGATTAGGGGAAATGTATATAGTATGTAAAGCTGGAAGTAGAAGCCTCAGTATTGTTGTCCATTAGTTTACTCCAGTAAGGGGAGGGCTGGTAGGATTAGGGGGAAATGTATATAGTATGTAAAGCTGGAAGTAGAAGCCTCAGTATTGTTGTCCATTAGTTTACTCCAGTAAGGGGAGGGCTGGTAGGATTAGGGGGAAATGTATATAGTATGTAAAGCTGGAAGTAGAAGCCTCAGTATTGTTGTCCATTAGTTTACTCCAGTAAGGGGAGGGCTGGTAGGATTAGGGGAAATGTATATAGTATGTAAAGCTGGAAGTAGAAGCCTCAGTATTGTTGTCCATTAGTTTACTCCAGTAAGGGGAGGGCTGGTAGGATTAGCTGGGGAAATGTATATAGTATGTAAAGCTGGAAGTAGAAGCCTCAGTATTGTTGTCCATTAGTTTACTCCAGTAAGGGGAGGGCTGGTAGGATTAGGGGAAATGTATATAGTATGTAAAGCTGGAAGTAGAAGCCTCAGTATTGTTGTCCATTAGTTTAATCCAATAAGGGGAGGGATGGTAGGATTAGGGGAAATGTATATAGTATGTAAAGCTGGAAGTAGAAGCCTCAGTATTGTTGTCCATTAGTTTACTCCAGTAAGGGGAGGGCTGGTAGGATTAGGGGAAATGTATATAGTATGTAAAGCTGGAAGTAGAAGCCTCAGTATTGTTGTCCATTAGTTTACTCCAGTAAGGGGAGGGCTGGTAGGATTAGGGGAAATGTATATAGTATGTAAAGCTGGAAGTAGAAGCCTCAGTATTGTTGTCCATTAGTTTACTCCCTGGTAGGATTAGGGGAAATGTATATAGTATGTAAAGCTGGGAGGCCTCAGTATTGTTGTGGTAAGGGGATTAGGGGGGAAATGTATATAGTATGTAAAGCTGGAAGTAGAAGCCTCAGTATTGTTGTCCATTAGTTTACTCCAGTAAGGGGAGGGCTAGGATTAGGGGGAAATGTATATAGTATTAGCTGGAAGTAGAAAATTGTTGTCCATTAGTTTACTCCAGTAAGGGGAGGGCTGGTAGGATTAGGGGAAATGTATATAGTATGTAAAGCTGGAAGTAGAAGCCTCAGTATTGTTGTCCATTAGTTTACTCCAGTAAGGGGAGGGCTGGTAGGATTAGGGGAATGTATATAGTATGTAAAGCTGGAAGTAGAAGCCTCAGTATTGTTGTCCATTAGTTTACTCCAGTAAGGGGAGGGCTGGTAGGATTAGGGGGAAATGTATATAGTATGTAAAGCTGGAAGTAGAAGCCTCAGTATTGTTGTCCATTAGTTTACTCCAGTAAGGGGAGGGCTGGTAGGATTAGGGGGAAATGTATATAGTATGTAAAGCTGGAAGTAGAAGCCTCAGTATTGTTGTCCATTAGTTTACTCCAGTAAGGGAGGGCTGGTAGGATTAGGGGGAAATGTATATAGTATGTAAAGCTGGAAGTAGAAGCCTCAGTATTGTTGTCCATTAGTTTACTCCAGTAAGGGGAGGGCTGGTAGGATTAGGGAAAAATAGTATATAGTATGTAAAGCTGGAAGTAGAAGCCTCAGTATTGTTGTCCATTAGTTTACTCCAGTAAGGGGAGGGCTGGTAGGATTAGGGGGAAATGTATATAGTATGTAAAGCTGGAAGTAGAAGCCTCAGTATTGTTGTCCATTAGTTTACTCCAGTAAGGGGAGGGCTGGTAGGATTAGGGGGAAATGTATATAGTATGTAAAGCTGGAAGTAGAAGCCTCAGTATTGTTGTCCATTAGTTTACTCCAGTAAGGGGAGGGCTGGTAAGGATTAGGGGGAAATGTATATAGTATGTAAAGCTGGAAGTAGAAGCCTCAGTATTGTTGTCCATTAGTTTACTCCAGTAAGGGGAGGGCTGGTAGGATTAGGGGGAAATGTATATAGTATGTAAAGCTGGAAGTAGAAGCCTCAGTATTGTTGTCCATTAGTTTACTCCAGTAAGGGGAGGGCTGGTAGGATTAGGGGGAAATAATAAAAAAGGAAACAAATGTAGAAAAAAACTATTATATGGGGGATTGGAAATGATGCAGCAGACAATTACATTGATTAAATCCACAATCTATACGCAATTTTAAAGCTGACCCCCCCAAATACCAAAGAAAGAAAGAATGTGAATGTGCTCACCTTATTTAGCCAACAGCAGCCATCGCACCAGGAGGACATGGAAAAACACACAGATAAAGGAGTGATTAGGATCCAGAGTTACACAAACAATGTCAACAAAGCATACCACCTCCAGAGAATGATGCTGAAGATGTGCACGGTATGATGACTAACTAACCGCACATACAGGACAACACATTCATATTGGGGAGGTTTAAAGATTTCCATTACAGGGGGCATAAGGCATCTCAGTGAACACAATAAAGCTCAAATATAAGTACATGTAGAAAATGTAAGTCTAGTTATGGAGAAGGGTTTGATTTGAAGCATGGCTGGAAAAGTAGTGATATAATTCAACTCTGATCACTATACTGACTGCATTCATGGTGGAATTGTGGATTTATTTTCAAAGTCTCACACCACGACCACACAATCTGCTCCAGATTGTCTTGTACGAGCAGGAATAAGTTATGCCCATAAAACTGCCAGCTATGACGAGGAACAGAACAAGCGCTCTGCCCGCCGTGCTTCTGCCTCTTCTCACATCATAACAAACAACATGTCTGATGGCGCTCAGACTTCACACACTCTGATTTACTGACTGTATTATCATATTATCGTTCCCACAGTTATGGTGATGGGAGAACTGTTACACCACTAATGACAAGCAAGTTGCTCAGAGGATTCTGTCTTTCTCTGTCTGAACTAAGCCCTGTGAAGCAACGCGGATGGAGGATCCAGTGTGTGTGTGTGTTTCTTCCACAGTGATAGAGGTCTCTGGCACCGTTTAAAAGGAAGTGATTGACATACTGTATGGGAGTAGATCATATCTTACTAAAGGGAAAGAGAGGGAGACATTATTACAGTAAACCAAACATGACAAATGACTTAAATAGTTAGAATGACGACTATAAATAAAGAAAAATATAACTAAGAAATAAGATCAAACATGAGAATTGGGCAGGATTACACAGAAGAGTGACTCTTGCCATTGGGGGAAATGTATTTTACTGTTACCTTTAATCTGACTTGATCATAACAGAACCCTAATTCTCATATAGTGCACTCAACCCTGTTCTGCTCTTCTTATCACTGTCACCATGTTAATGTGTTGATGACAACCCTGTTCTACTCTTCTTACCACTGTCACCATGTTAATGTGTTGATGACAACCCTGTTTTACTCTTCTTATCACTGTCACCATGTTAATGTGTTGATGACAACCCTGTTCTACTCTTCTTATCACTGTCACCATGTTAATGTGTTGATGACAACCCTGTTCTACTCTTCTTATCACTGTCACCATGTTAATGTGTTGATGACAACCCTGTTCTACTCTTCTTATCACTGTCACCATGTTAATGTGTTGATGACAACCCTGTTTTACTCTTCTTATCACTGTCACCATGTTAATGTGTTGATGACAACCCTGTTCTACTCTTCTTATCACTGTCACCATGTTAATGTGTTGATGACAACCCTGTTCTACTCTTCTTATCACTGTCACTTATCACTGTCACCATGTTAATGTGTTGATGACAACCCTGTTCTACTCTTCTTATCACTGTCACCATGTTAATGTGTTGATGACAACCCTGTTCTACTCTTCTTATCACTGTCACCATGTTAATGTGTTGATGACAACCCTGTTCTACTCTTCTTATCACTGTCACCATGTTAATGTGTTGATGACAACCCTGTTCTACTCTTCTTATCACTGTCACCATGTTAATGTGTTGATGACAACCCTGTTCTACTCTTCTTATCACTGTCACCATGTTAATGTGTTGATGACAACCCTGTTCTACTCTTCTTATCACTGTCACCATGTTAATGTGTTGATGACAACCCTGTTCTACTCTTCTTATCACTGTCACCATGTTAATGTGTTGATGACAACCCTGTTCTACTCTTCTTATCACTGTCACCATGTTAATGTGTTGATGACAACCCTGTTCTACTCTTCTTATCACTGTCACCATGTTAATGTGTTGATGACAACCCTGTTCTACTCTTCTTATCACTGTCACCATGTTAATGTGTTGATGACAACCCTGTTCTACTCTTCTTTACACTGTCACCATGTTAATGTGTTGATGACAACCCTGTTCTACTCTTCTTATCACTGTCACCATGTTAATGTGTTGATGACAACCCTGTTCTACTCTTCTTATCACTGTCACCATGTTAATGTGTTGATGACAACCCTGTTAATGTGTTGATGACAACCCTGTTCTACTCTTCTTATCACTGTCACCATGTTAATGTGTTGATGACAACCCTGTTCTACTCTTCTTATCACTGTCACCATGTTAATGTGTTGATGACAACCCTGTTCTACTCTTCTTATCACTGTCACCATGTTAATGTGTTGATGACAACCCTGTTCTACTCTTCTTATCACTGTCACCATGTTAATGTGTTGATGACAACCCTGTTCTATCACTGTCACCTGACAACCCTGTTCTTCTTATCACTGTCACCATGTTAATGTGTCACCATGATGACAACCCTGTTCTACTCTTCTTATCACTGTCACCATGTTAATGTGTTGATGACAACCCTGTGTCTGACAACTCTTCTTATCACTGTCACCATGTTAATGTGTTGATGACAACCCTGTTCTACTCTTCTTATCACTGTCACCATGTTAATGTGTTGATGACAACCCTGTTCTACTCTTCTTATCACTGTCACCATGTTAATGTGTTGATGACAACCCTGTTCTACTCTTCTTATCACTGTCACCATGTTAATGTGTTGATGACAACCCTGTTCTACTCTTCTTATCACTGTCACCATGTTAATGTGTTGATGACAACCCTGTTCTACTCTTCTTATCACTGTCACCATGTTAATGTGTTGATGACAACCCTGTTCTACTCTTCTTATCACTGTCACCATGTTAATGTGTTGATGACAACCCTGTTCTACTCTTCTTATCACTGTCACCATGTTAATGTGTTGATGACAACCCTGTTCTACTCTTCTTATCACTGTCACCATGTTAATGTGTTGATGACAACCCTGTTCTACTCTTCTTATCACTGTCACCATGTTAATGTGTTGATGACAACCCTGTTCTACTCTTCTTATCACTGTCACCATGTTAATGTGTTGATGACAACCCTGTTCTACTCTTCTTATCACTGTCACCATGTTAATGTGTTGATGACAACCCTGTTCTACTCTTCTTATCACTGTCACCATGTTAATGTGTTGATGACAACCCTGTTCTACTCTTCTTATCACTGTCACCATGTTAATGTGTTGATGACAACCCTGTTCTACTCTTCTTATCACTGTCACCATGTTAATGTGTTGATGACAACCCTGTTCTACTCTTCTTATCACTGTCACCATGTTAATGTTGATGACAACAACCCTGTTCTACTCTTCTTATCACTGTCACCATGTTAATGTGTTGATGACAACCCTGTTCTACTCTTCTTATCACTGTCACCATGTTAATGTGTTGATGACAACCCTGTTCTACTCTTCTTATCACTGTCACCATGTTAATGTGTTGATGACAACCCTGTTCTACTCTTCTTATCACTGTCACCATGTTAATGTGTTGATGACTTATCACTGTCACCATGTTAATGTGTTGATGACAACCCTGTTCTACTCTTCTTATCACTGTCACCATGTTAATGTGTTGATGACAACCCTGTTCTACTCTTCTTATCACTGTCACCATGTTAATGTGTTGATGACAACATCACTGTCACCTGTTCTGTTACTCTTCTTATCACTGTCACCATGTTAATGTGTTGATGACAACCCTGTTCTACTCTTCTTATCACTGTCACCATGTTAATGTGTTGATGACAACCCTGTTCTACTCTTCTTATCACTGTCACCATGTTAATGTGTTGATGACAACCCTGTTCTACTCTTCTTATCACTGTCACCATGTTAATGTGTTGATGACAACCCTGTTCTACTCTTCTTATCACTGTCACCATGTTAATGTGTTGATGACAACCCTGTTCTGCTCTTCTTATCACTGTCACCATGTTAATGTGTTGATGACAACCCTGTTCTACTCTTCTTATCACTGTCACCATGTTAATGTGTTGATGACAACCCTGTTCTACTCTTCTTATCACTGTCACCATGTTAATGTGTTGATGACAACCCTGTTCTACTCTTCTTATCACTGTCACCATGTTAATGTGTTGATGACAACCCTGTTCTACTCTTCTTATCACTGTCACCATGTTAATGTGTTGATGACAACCCTGTTCTACTCTTCTTATCACTGTCACCATGTTAATGTGTTGATGACAACCCTGTTCTACTCTTCTTATCACTGTCACCATGTTAATGTGTTGATGACAACCCTGTTCTACTCTTCTTATCACTGTCACCATGTTAATGTGTTGATGACAACCCTGTTCTACTCTTCTTATCACTGTCACCATGTTAATGTGTTGATGACAACCCTGTTCTACTCTTCTCTTCTTATCACTGTCACCATGTTAATGTGTTGATGACAACCCTGTTCTACTCTTCTTATCACTGTCACCATGTTAATGTGTTGATGACAACCCTGTTCTACTCTTCTTATCACTGTCACCATGTTAATGTGTTGATGACAACCCTGTTCTACTCTTCTTATCACTGTCACCATGTTAATGTGTTTAACCCTGTTCTACTCTTCTTATCACTGTCACCATGTTAATGTGTTGATGACAACCCTGTTCTACTCTTCTTTATCACTGTCACCATGTTAATGTGTTGATGACAACCCTGTTCTACTCTTCTTATCACTGTCACCATGTTAATGTGTTGATGACAACCCTGTTCTACTCTTCTTATCACTGTAATGTGTTGATGACAACCCTGTTCTACTCTTCTTATCACTGTCACCATGTTAATGTGTTGATGACAACCCTGTTCTACTCTTCTTATCACTGTCACCATGTTAATGTGTTGATGACAACCCTGTTCTACTCTTCTTATCACTGTCACCATGTTAATGTGTTGATGACAACCCTGTTCTGTTCTACTCTTCTTATCACTGTCACCATGTTAATGTGTTGATGACAACCCTGTTCTACTCTTCTTATCACTGTCACCATGTTAATGTGTTGATGACAACCCTGTTCTACTCTTCTTATCACTGTCACCATGTTAATGTGTTGATGACAACCCTGTTCTACTCTTCTTATCACTGTCACCATGTTAATGTGTTGATGACAACCCTGTTCTACTCTTCTTATCACTGTCACCATGTTAATGTGTTGATGACAACCCTGTTCTACTCTTCTTATCACTGTCACCATGTTAATGTGTTGATGACAACCCTGTTCTACTCTTCTTATCACTGTCACCATGTTAATGTGTTGATGACAACCCTGTTCTACTCTTTCTGTCACCATGTTAATGTGTTGATGACAACCCTGTTCTCTTATCACTGTCACCATGTTAATGTGTTGATGACAACCCTGTTCTACTCTTCTTATCACTGTCACCATGTTAATGTGTTGATGACAACCCTGTTCTACTCTTCTTATCACTGTCACCATGTTAATGTGTTGATGACAACCCTGTTCTACTCTTCTTATCACTGTCACCATGTTAATGTGTTGATGACAACCCTGTTCTACTCTTCTTATCACTGTCACCATGTTAATGTGTTGATGACAACCCTGTTCTACTCTTCTTATCACTGTCACCATGTTAATGTGTTGATGACAACCCTGTTCTACTCTTCTTATCACTGTCACCATGTTATGTGTTGATGACAACCCTGTTCTACTCTTCTTATCACTGTCACCATGTTAATGTGTTGATGACAACCCTGTTCTACTCTTCTTATCACTGTCACCATGTTAATGTGTTGATGACAACCCTGTTCTACTCTTCTTATCACTGTCACCATGTTAATGTGTTGATGACAACCCTGTTCTGCTCTTCTTATCACTGTCACCATGTTAATGTGTTGATGACAACCCTGTTCTGCTCTTCTTATCACTGTCACCATGTTAATGTGTTGATGACAACCCTGTTCTACTCTTCTTATCACTGTCACCATGTTAATGTGTTGATGACAACCCTGTTCTACTCTTCTTATCACTGTCACCATGTTAATGTGTTGATGACAACCCTGTTCTACTCTTCTTATCACTGTCACCATGTTAATGTGTTGATGACAACCCTGTTCTACTCTTCTTATCACTGTCACCATGTTAATGTGTTGATGACAACCCTGTTCTACTCTTCTTATCACTGTCACCATGTTAATGTGTTGATGACAACCCTGTTCTACTCTTCTTATCACTGTCACCATGTTAATGTGTTGATGACAACCCTGTTCTACTCTTCTTATCACTGTCACCATGTTAATGTGTTGATGACAACCCTGTTCTACTCTTCTTATCACTGTCACCATGTTAATGTGTTGATGACAACCCTGTTCTACTCTTCTTATCACTGTCACCATGTTAATGTGTTGATGACAACCCTGTTCTGCTCTTCTTATCACTGTCACCATGTTAATGTGTTGATGACAACCCTGTTCTACTCTTCTTATCACTGTCACCATGTTAATGTGTTGATGACAACCCTGTTCTACTCTTCTTATCACTGTCACCATGTTAATGTGTTGATGACAACCCTGTTCTACTCTTCTTATCACTGTCACCATGTTAATGTGTTGATGACAACCCTGTTCTACTCTTCTTATCACTGTCACCATGTTAATGTGTTGATGACAACCCTGTTCTACTCTTCTTATCACTGTCACCATGTTAATGTGTTGATGACAACCCTGTTCTACTGTCACCATGTTAATTCTTATCACTGTCACCATGTTAATGTGTTGATGACAACCCTGTTCTACTCTTCTTACCACTGTCACCATGTTAATGTGTTGATGACAACCCTGTTCTACTCTTCTTATCACTGTCACCATGTTAATGTGTTGATGACAACCCTGTTCTACTCTTCTTATCACTGTCACCATGTTAATGTGTTGATGACAACCCTGTTCTACTCTTCTTATCACTGTCACCATGTTAATGTGTTGATGACAACCCTGTTCTACTCTTCTTATCACTGTCACCATATTAATGTGTTGATGACAACCCTGTTCTACTCTTCTTATCACTGTCACCATGTTAATGTGTTGATGACAACCCTGTTCTACTCTTCTTATCACTGTCACCATGTTAATGTGTTGATGACAACCCTGTTCTACTCTTCTTATCACTGTCACCATGTTAATGTGTTGATGACAACCCTGTTCTACTCTTCTCTTCTTATCACTGTCACCATGTTAATGTGTTGATGACAACCCTGTTCTACTCTTCTTATCACTGTCACCATGTTAATGTGTTGATGACAACCCTGTTCTACTCTTCTTATCACTGTCACCATGTTAATGTGTTGATGACAACCCTGTTCTACTCTTCTTATCACTGTCACCATGTTAATGTGTTGATGACAACCCTGTTCTGACAACCCTGTTCTCTTCTTATCACTGTCACCATGTTAATGTGTTGATGACAACCCTGTTCTACTCTTCTTATCACTGTCACCATGTTAATGTGTTGATGACAACCCTGTTAATGTGTTGATGACAACCCTGTTCTACTCTTCTTATCACTGTCACCATGTTAATGTGTTGATGACAACCCTGTTCTACTCTTCTTATCACTGTTGACAACCCTGTTCTACTCTTCTTATCACTGTCACCATGTTAATGTGTTGATGACAACCCTGTTCTACTCTTCTTATCACTGTCACCATGTTAATGTGTTGATGACAACCCTGTTCTACTCTTCTTATCACTGTCACCATGTTAATGTGTTGATGACAACCCTGTTCTACTCTTCTTATCACTGTCACCATGTTAATGTGTTGATGACAACCCTGTTCTACTCTTCTTATCACTGTCACCATGTTAATGTGTTGATGACAACCCTGTTCTACTCTTCTTATCACTGTCACCATGTTAATGTGTTGATGACAACCCTGTTCTACTCTTCTTATCACTGTCACCATGTTAATGTGTTGATGACAACCCTGTTCTACCCTGTTCTCTTCTTATCACTGTCACCATGTTAATGTGTTGATGACAACCCTGTTCTACTCTTCTTATCACTGTCACCATGTTAATGTGTTGATGACAACCCTGTTCTACTCTTCTTATCACTGTCACCATGTTAATGTGTTGATGACAACCCTGTTCTACTCTTCTTATCACTGTCACCATGTTAATGTGTTGATGACAACCCTGTTCTACTCTTCTTATCACTGTCACCATGTTAATGTGTTGATGACAACCCTGTTCTACTCTTCTTATCACTGTCACCATGTTAATGTGTTGATGACAACCCTGTTCTACTCTTCTTATCACTGTCACCATGTTAATGTTAATGTGTTGATGACAACCCTGTTCTACTCTTCTTATCACTGTCACCATGTTAATGTGTTGATGACAACCCTGTTCTACTCTTCTTATCACTGTCACCATGTTAATGTGTTGATGACAACCCTGTTCTACTCTTCTTACCACTGTCACCATGTTAATGTGTTGATGACAACCCTGTTCTACTCTTCTTATCACTGTCACCATGTTAATGTGTTGATGACAACCCTGTTCTACTCTTCTTATCACTGTCACCATGTTAATGTGTTGATGACAACCCTGTTCTACTCTTCTTATCACTGTCACCATGTTAATGTGTTGATGACAACCCTGTTCTACTCTTCTTATCACTGTCACCATGTTAATGTGTTGATGACAACCCTGTTCTACTCTTCTTATCACTGTCACCATGTTAATGTGTTGATGACCCTGTTCTACTCTTCTTATCACTGTCACCTGACAACCCTGTTCTACTCTTCTTATCTTCTTATCACTGTCACCATGTTAATGTGTTGATGACAACCCTGTTCTACTCTTCTTATCACTGTCACCATGTTAATGTGTTGATGACAACCCTGTTCTACTCTTCTTATCACTGTCACCATGTTAATGTGTTGATGACAACCCTGTTCTACTCTTCTTATCACTGTCACCATGTTAATGTGTTGATGACAACCCTGTTCTACTCTTCTTATCACTGTCACCATGTTAATGTGTTGATGACAACCCTGTTCTACTCTTCTTATCACTGTCACCATGTTAATGTGTTGATGACAACCCTGTTCTACTCTTCTTATCACTGTCACCATGTTAATGTGTTGATGACAACCCTGTTCTACTCTTCTTATCACTGTCACCATGTTAATGTGTTGATGACAACCCTGTTCTACTCTTCTTATCACTGTCACCATGTTAATGTGTTGATGACAACCCTGTTCTACTCTTCTTCTTATCACTGTCACCATGTTAATGTGTTGATGACAACCCTGTTCTACTCTTCTTATCACTGTCACCATGTTAATGTGTTGATGACAACCCTGTTCTACTCTTCTTATCACTGTCACCATGTTAATGTGTTAATGTGTTGATGACAACCCTGTTCTACTCTTCTTATCACTGTCACCATGTTAATGTGTTGATGACAACCCTGTTCTACTCTTCTTATCACTGTCACCATGTTAATGTGTTGATGACAACCCTGTTCTACTCTTCTTATCACTGTCACCATGTTAATGTGTTGATGACAACCCTGTTCTACTCTTCTTATCACTGTCACCATATTAATGTGTTGATGACAACCCTGTTCTACTCTTCTTATCACTGTCACCATGTTAATGTGTTGATGACAACCCTGTTCTACTCTTCTTATCACTGTCACCATGTTAATGTGTTGATGACAACCCTGTTCTACTCTTCTTATCACTGTCAATGTTAATGTGTTGATGACAACCCTGTTCTACTCTTCTTATCACTGTCACCATGTTAATGTGTTGATGACAACCCTGTTCTACTCTTCTTATCACTGTCACCATGTTAATGTGTTGATGACAACCCTGTTCTACTCTTCTTATCACTGTCACCATGTTAATGTGTTGACAACCCTGTTCTACTCTTCTTATCACTGTCACCATGTTAATGTGTTGATGACAACCCTGTTCTACTCTTCTTATCACTGTCACCATGTTAATGTGTTGATGACAACCCTGTTCTACTCTTCTTATCACTGTCACCATGTTAATGTGTTGATGACAACCCTGTTCTACTCTTCTTATCACTGTCACCATGTTAATGTGTTGATGACAACCCTGTTCTACTCTTCTTATCACTGTCACCATGTTAATGTGTTGATGACAACCCTGTTCTACTCTTCTTATCACTGTCACCATGTTAATGTGTTGATGACAACCCTGTTCTACTCTTCTTATCACTGTCACCATGTTAATGTGTTGATGACAACCCTGTTCTACTCTTCTTATCACTGTCACCATGTTAATGTGTTGATGACAACCCTGTTCTACTCTTCTTATCACTGTCACCATGTTAATGTGTTGATGACAACCCTGTTCTACTCTTCTTATCACTGTCACCATAATGTGTTTACCCTGTTCTACTCTTCTTATCACTGTGTTAATGTGTTGATGACAACCCTGTTCTGACAACCCTGTTCTACTCTTCTTATCACTGTCACCATGTTAATGTGTTGATGACAACCCTGTTCTACTCTTCTTATCACTGTCACCATGTTAATGTGTTGATGACAACCCTGTTCTACTCTTCTTATCACTGTCACCATGTTAATGTGTTGATGACAACCCTGTTCTACTCTTCTTATCACTGTCACCATGTTAATGTGTTGATGACAACCCTGTTCTACTCTTCTTATCACTGTCACCATGTTAATGTGTTGATGACAACCCTGTTCTACTCTTCTTATCACTGTCACCATGTTAATGTGTTGATGACAACCCTGTTCTACTCTTCTTATCACTGTCACCATGTTAATGTGTTTGAACCCTGTTCTACTCTTCTTATCACTGTTGATGACAACCCTGTTCTACTTCTTCTTATCACTGTCACCATGTTAATGTGTTGATGACAACCCTGTTCTACTCTTCTTATCACTGTCACCATGTTAATGTGTTGATGACAACCCTGTTCTACTCTTCTTATCACTGTCACCATGTTAATGTGTTGATGACAACCCTGTTCTACTCTTCTTATCACTGTCACCATGTTAATGTGTTGATGACAACCCTGTTCTACTCTTCTTATCACTGTCACCATGTTAATGTGTTGATGACAACCCTGTTCTACTCTTCTTATCACTGTCACCATGTTAATGTGTTGATGACAACCCTGTTCTACTCTTCTTATCACTGTCACCATGTTAATGTGTTGATGACAACCCTGTTCTATCACTTCTTATCACTACTCTTCTTATCACTGTCACCATGTTAATGTGTTGATGACAACCCTGTTCTACTCTTCTTATCACTGTCACCATGTTAATGTGTTGATGACACTGTTCTGTTCTCTTCTTATCACTGTCACCATGTTAATGTGTTGATGACAACCCTGTTCTACTCTTCTTATCACTGTCACCATGTTAATGTGTTGATGACAACCCTGTTTCTTCTTATCACTGTCACCTTCTTATCACTGTCACCATGTTAATGTGTTGATGACAACCCTGTTCTACTCTTCTTATCACTGTCACCATGTTAATGTGTTGATGACAACCCTGTTCTACTCTTCTTATCACTGTCACCATGTTAATGTGTTGATGACAACCCTGTTCTACTCTTCTTATCACTGTCACCATGTTAATGTGTTGATGACAACCCTGTTCTACTCTTCTTATCACTGTCACCATGTTAATGTGTTGATGACAACCCTGTTCTACTCTTCTTATCACTGTCACCATGTTAATGTGTTAATGTGTTGATGACAACCCTGTTCTACTCTTCTTATCACTGTCACCATGTTAATGTGTTGATGACAACCCTGTTCTACTCTTCTTATCACTGTCACCATGTTAATGTGTTGATGACAACCCTGTTCTACTCTTCTTATCACTGTCACCATGTTAATGTGTTAATGTGTTGATGACAACCCTGTTCTACTCTTCTTATCACTGTCACCATGTTAATGTGTTGATGACAACCCTGTTCTACTCTTCTTATCACTGTCACCATGTTAATGTGTTGATGACAACCCTGTTCTACTCTTCTTATCACTGTCACCTGATCAACCCTGTTCTACTCTTCTTATCACTGTCACCATGTTAATGTGTTGATGACAACCCTGTTCTACTCTTCTTATCACTGTCACCATGTTAATGTGTTGATGACAACCCTGTTCTACTCTTCTTATCACTGTCACCATATTAATGTGTTGATGACAACCCTGTTAATGTGTTGATGACAACCCTGTTCTACTCTTCTTATCACTGTCACCATGTTAATGTGTTGATGACAACCCTGTTCTACTCTTCTTATCACTGTCACCATGTTAATGTGTTGATGACAACCCTGTTCTACTCTTCTTATCACTGTCATGTGTTGATGACAACCCTGTTCTACTCTTCACTGTCACCATGTTAATGTGTTGATGACAACCCTGTTCTACTCTTCTTATCACTGTCACCATGTTAATGTGTTGATGACAACCCTGTTCTACTCTTCTTATCACTGTCACCATGTTAATGTGTTGATGACAACCCTGTTCTACTCTTCTTATCACTGTCACCATGTTAATGTGTTGATGACAACCCTGTTCTACTCTTCTTATCACTGTCACCATGTTAATGTGTTGATGACAACCCTGTTCTACTCTTCTTATCACTGTCACCTGATGACAACCCTGTTCTACTCTTCTTATCACTGTCACCATGTTAATGTGTTGATGACAACCCTGTTCTACTCTTCTTATCACTGTCACCATGTTAATGTGTTGATGACAACCCTGTTCTACTCTTCTTATCACTGTCACCATGTTAATGTGTTGATGACAACCCTGTTCTACTCTTCTTATCACTGTCACCATGTTAATGTGTTGATGACAACCCTGTTCTACTCTTCTTATCACTGTCACCATGTTAATGTGTTGATGACAACCCTGTTCTACTCTTCTTATCACTGTCACCATGTTAATGTGTTGATGACAACCCTGTTCTACTCTTCTTATCACTGTCACCATGTTAATGTGTTGATGACAACCCTGTTCTATCACTGTCTTGTTGATGACAACCCTGTTCTACTCTTCTTATCACTGTCACCATGTTAATGTGTTGATGACAACCCTGTTCTACTCTTCTTATCACTGTCACCATGTTAATGTGTTGATGACAACCCTGTTCTACTCTTCTTATCACTGTCACCATATTAATGTGTTGATGACAACCCTGTTCTACTCTTCTTATCACTGTCACCATATTAATGTGTTAATGTGTTGATGACAACCCTGTTCTACTCTTCTTATCACTGTCACCATGTTAATGTGTTGATGACAACCCTGTTCTACTCTTCTTATCACTGTCACCATGTTAATGTGTTGATGACAACCCTGTTCTACTCTTCTTATCACTGTCACCATGTTAATGTGTTGATGACAACCCTGTTCTACTCTTCTTATCACTGTCACCATGTTAATGTGTTGATGACAACCCTGTTCTACTCTTCTTATCACTGTCACCATGTTAATGTGTTGATGACAACCCTGTTCTACTCTTCTTATCACTGTCACCATGTTAATGTGTTGATGACAACCCTGTTCTACTCTTCTTATCACTGTCACCATGTTAATGTGTTGATGACAACCCTGTTCTGCTCTTCTCTCACCTTGGACAATTAGGAGCTATCTACTGGGTCATCCTCAGCAGGGGAGCCAGTCAGTGTGTGTGTGTGTGTGTGTGTGTGTGTGTGTGCGGGTGTGTGTGTGTGTGCGTGCGGGTGTGTTTAATAGCATACTTAAATCCACCAAAATCCCCATTCATTGTTCAACTCAATAAATTGTAAAACAAACCACATTTAGCTAAAACATTCCCAGTGAAACAAGCCGTTTCAAATTGCTGCAGTTCCATAGAGGGAATAGCTGATCCCCTCTTAAAGAGGCCATCACAATATCCAACAAGGCCCCTTTAGACAGACATAACTATTAGAGGACGTGGATAATGGACAGACAGGGAGATTTTCTCTCATAGGAATACAGTTGAAGTGGGAAGTTTACATACAATTAGGATGGAGTCATTAAAACTTGTTTTTCAACCACTCCACACATTTCTTGGAAACAAACTATAGTTTTGGCAAGTCGGTTAGAACATCTACTTTGTGCCTGACACAAGTCATTTTTCCAACAATTGTTGACATACAGATTATTTCACTTATAATTCACTGTATCACAATTCCAGTGGGTCAGAAGTTTACATACACTAAGTTGACTGTGCCTTTAAACAGCCTGTGAAATTCCAGAAAATTATATCATGGCTTTAGAAGCTTCGGATAGGCTAATTGACATCATTTGAGTCAATTGGAGGTGAACCTGTGGATGTTTTTCAAGGCCGACCTTCAAACTCAGTAATTCTTTGCTTGACATCATGGGAAAATCAAAAGAAATCAGCCAAGATCTCAGAATGTTTTTTTGCTGACCTCCACAAGTCTGGTTCATTCTTGGGAGCAATTTCCAAATGCCTGAAGGTAACACGTTCTTCTGTACAAACAATAGTATGCAAGTGTAAACACCATGGGACCACGCAGCCATCATACCGCTCAGGAAGGAGACGCATTCTGTCTCCTAGAGATGAATGTACTTTGGTGTGAAAAGATCAAATCAATCCCAGAACAACAGCAAAGGACCTTGTGAAAATGCTGGAGGAAACCGGTACAAAAGTATCTATATCCACAGTAAAAAGAAGCCACTGCTCCAAAACATCTATAAAAAAAGCCAGACTACGGTTTGCAACTGCACATGGAGCAAAGATCGTACTTTTTGGAGAAATGTCCTCTGGTCTGATGAAACAAAAATAGAACTGTTTCGCCATAATGACCATTGTTATGTTTGGAGAATAAACGCTTGTAAGCCGAAGAACACCATCCCAACCGTGAACCACGGGGTGGCAGCATCATGTTGTGAGGGTGCTTTGCTGCAGGAGGGACTGGTGCACTTCACAAAATAGATGGCTACATGAGGAAGGAAAATTTTGTGGCTATATTGAAGCAACATCTCAAGACATCAGTCAGGAAGTTAAAGCTTGGTCGCAAATGGGTCTTCCAAATGGACAATGACCCCAAACATACTTCCAAAGTTGTGACAAAATGGCTTAAGGACAACAAAATCAAGGTATTGCAGTAGTCATCACAAAGCCCTGACCTCAATCCTATAGAAAATATGTGGTCAGAACTGAAAAAGCGTATGCGAGCAAGAAGGCTTACAAACCTGACACAACACCAGCTCTGTCAGGAGGAACGAGCCAAAACTCACCCAACTTAATGTGGGAAGCTTGTGGAAGGCTCCCCGAAACGTTTGACCCAAGTTAAACAATTTAAAGGCAATTCTACCAAATACTAATTGAGTGTATGTTGTGACGGCCCTGAATTTTTCTGAACCGTCTCAGTGCTTCTCCTTCCAATAGGGTGCTTTCCCTTAAATTTCCAATTAAATAGCCAGCATCAGCTGCGCAAAAGTGGGGTTGTGATGGAGACGTGAATGAGGATGTGTTCAACCCTCAGTTCCGGAGCTTCTCTATTCCGTTTGTTTTGTTGCCGTTAAACGTGTGTTTTGTAGCCTAAGAGAGTTTACCCAGGATCGGATCCACTCTTTGCGTCCGTGGACTACACCTCTCCGTTCTTCATGGCCTTTCTCTGCTGGAGATCTGTTGGCGGATTGGATTGTCTGACTGACCGACTGACTACAACCTTTTTGTATACGGTATTTCATATGTTTTGATGTGATGTATACTGTGATGATTTATGTACTTAGTTGTAGTTGAGGACTTAGTAAGAGTTGATACGCTTTATAGTTGTGTGGTAAAATAATTGTTATATTGATCGTATGATTTGATACTGGGTGTACGCTACACTTGTATGAACGGACAAACATTGCGTGACTAAGGTCACGGGAGTTCCCTAAACTTCTTTACCCGGGCTGGACTCTTTTTAGGCCCGAGGTACAGGACATTTCTGGAGGAACCAGAACTCATTGTGTTATATTATTATATGTGTGTGTAATCATTTATGTTGGTAATACAACCCACGCAAAATAATACAGTTGTTTTTGAAGTTCTTTCCAATGTTTTAAGGGTTTATGAAAAGTGTATTTCCTTCCTGACTTTTACTTAAGTCTTGGTGTAGACTTGACAGACCAGATGGGACTCATTCCCTCCCAAACCAAAAGGAGAAACCAATGTTTTCTCTGGTAGGCACAACCTACCTGGCACCCCTATAAATAATAACCTCAAGTCAAAACCGTTACAATGTAAACTTCTGACCCACTGGGAATGTGATGAAAGAAATAAAAGCTCAAATAAATCATTCTCTACTATTATTCTGACATTTCACATTCTTAAAATAAAGTGGTGATCCTAACTAACCTAAAACAGGGAATTTTTACTAGGATTAAATGTCAGGAATTGTGAAAGACTGAGTTTAAATGTATTTGGCGAAGGTGTATGTTGTCGTGTCTTCGGCATCATTAAACTGAAGACTGTTAGTTTATCAAATCAATTCTCTGTATTTATTATTACGTGATTAACTAATCAGGTAAATGTAATGAACTAGGAAGTCGGGGCACCAAGGAAAATATTCAGATTACAAAGTTATAATTTTCCTAATATAACTTTCAGATATTTTAACAGCATCCTATATGTATGTTTGGTTGTTTTGGACAGAAGTTATCTGTCCAAAACTTGCTCAGCTTGTTGCCATCTTATGTTCTTCATTCAAATCATCTACAGCATCCTATATGTATCTTGGTCATTTGAAAGATGATGCAGCAACAATAAAAAAACAGAAAACGTATGTTTATTTCCTTGATTTTCTTATACCAGATCTATTGTGTTATATTCTCCTACATTCAATTCACATTTCCACAACATTCAGAGTGTTTCCTTTCAAATGATACCAAGAATATGCATATCCTTGCCTCTGGGCCTGAGCTACAGGCAGTTAGATTAGGGTATGTCTTTAGGCGGAAATTGAGAAGAAGGGGGGTACCCCAAAGAAGTTAACTAACTAAATATTCACAGAAATGCACATACAAACAAACAAAGTAGATATGGTTACAAGGAAATGATAGGGGATGTGTCCTAGTGGGCTAAACCGGTATTTCGGCTTGGTGGACAAAAGGGAAGTGGGTGTAGACTGAGAAAGGCGGGAATTACGCAAATGAATCACTACACACTTGATAATCATATTCATTGAAATGCTAATCCTTTGCACATGAACGCTCACTCATTCGGGAATAATTGCAATCAATATATATATTTACAGTCAGTGTGTCGTCGTGATCTCTGTTGGGATCGTCTTGTCTTTCTGCTGGAGAGTTTGTCCGCCCTCGCTCTCTCTTCCGTGGTTAGAATGCTTAGTTCAGAGTAACATTCAGCAATGTTGTATTAGAATAGATGTTTCGGCAGTTGTCGGCCTTCGCATTCAATGGTATAGACTTCCTAGCTGCAGACTAGTAGTTAGTATGAAAGATTTTCTCTTATTCTGTCGGTAGCGATAGTCTCAGAGTTTCAACAACTATTACAACCTTAGATTATACTAAGGTTTATGGTTTCTCCTCAAACCTTAGCCCTCTTGTTGTGATCGAGGTAAGCTGGTCTGGTCTCAAACCTTAGCCCTCTCGTGGTAATCGAGGTAAGCTGGCCTGAAGGGAATTCCTCCCAGTGGGGGTTATATTCGTAACAGCAGAAAGGGGCTGTCCCATGATGCCAGATCAATGTCTGTGCTCATGGGGCGGGCCAATGATTTAGTTAAACTCCAAAAGGGAATTGGAGGTTCCTTCATTAAACATTTTATAATCACATTACATAATTTCACAAATAGTTTCATCTTTACTCATTCATTTTATACAACAATTAGATGCAAGCCTCACAACTGAGACTCTTGTATAAACAGAGTTATGGTAATGTGGCTGTATTGTCTCTCATGAGTTTCACGAACATTAAACAAAATGGACCGGTCGTAGCTGGATTCTTCCCCGACCGTGTACAAATTCTCCCAAACATGGAAATCGTTCAGTTCTCAAGTTCTGTGATGAGGAAGAGGTTCCTTTGTTCTCCTGTGAACCTCACTCCCTCTATACTCTGGCCATGAGGAGAGAACTCCTCTAGGAATGTATGACCTGCCTGACAGAGCCTGGGTGTAGGGGGAAGAGAGAGGTGGTGCGAGAGAGTGAAAATATCCATTGTAGTTATTCCATTCCTCTCCCCACTACAGAGAGAAGACGAGGGAACATCATCCATACCTGCAGTGCTGGCTCACAGACACACACTGCCCTTGACACCTGACCTTCTTACAGACAGCCTGCTATGAGTTGGTAGAGCATGGCACTTGCAACACCAGGGATGTGGGTTCAATTCACACGGGGGACCAGTACGAATGAACAGGAAAATGTATGCACTCACTTCTGTAAGTCTTTCTGGATAAGAGTGCCTCCAAAATAAATGAATAAATCCAAATAAATAACGCCCCAACCCTAGCTCAATAGACAGGTGTCAAACCTGCTTGGGTAATGGTGCTATAAACATGGTATATGGATTACATAGAGTGGAAGTGTTGCTGAATGAACTGTTTCCACACAGCGCCCGAAAACCCTACAGCACCTTTTTGATATAATCTACAATACCCTGTATTGAGTTTGGGGGCTGTTCTTTCGGTTCCATAACAACCACATTTCAACAAGCAGTGGTCCTGTACGATCACACCTTAACAAGCTCAGACACCATCAGCCTCACACTTTGGTACCAGAGTTAGAACCGTCTGATGTTTTTACATTAAGAAACTCCCTCCAACCCTCCACCTCCCTCCACCACCCTCCTTCCCTCCACCTCCCTCCACCGCCCTCCACCGACCTCCCTCCCTCCCTCCCTCCACCCACCACCCACCCACCCTCCACCTCCATCCACCACCCACCCTCCACCTCCTTCCCTCCACCGCCCGCCCTCCACCTCCCTCCCTCCCTCCACCTTCATCCACCACCCACCCTCCACCTCCTTCCCTCCACCGCCATCCACCACCCACCCTCCACCTCCTTCCCTCCACCACCCGCCCCCTCCACCTCCCTCCTTCCCTCCACCTCTCTCCACCTCCCTCCCTCCCTCCCTCCACCCACCACCCACCCTCCACCTCCATCCACCACCCACCCTCCACCTCCCTCTCTCCCTCCCTCCCTCCACCTCCATCCACCACCCACCCTCCACCTCCTTCCCTCCACCACCCGCCTTCCACCTCCCTCCCTCCCTCCCTCCCTCCCTCCACCTCCATCCTCCACCTCCATCCACCACCCGCCCTCCACCTCCCTCTCTCCACCTCCCTCCACCTCCTTCCCTCCACCGCCCTCCCTCCACCTCCCTCCCTCCCTCCACCTCCATCCACCACCCACCCTCCACCTCCATCCACCACCCACCCTCCACCTCCCTCTCTCCACCGCCCTCCCTCCACCGCCCTCCCTCCACCGCCCTCCCTCCCTCCACCTCCCTCCACCGCCCTTCCTCCTTCACACCCCTCCCACTTCCACCCAGTCCTGACCCATTACCATTCTCCCCAAAACCTTTCCTAAGCACCTGGTAGTGGTTAAGATCAATCACAGCACCATGTCAAAACTCCTGAGTACTGCTGCCTCTGAGGACAGATGGAGAGGTTGCCTTCATGTTAAAACTCCTGAGTACTGCTGCCTCTGAGGACAGACGGAGAGGTTGCCTTCATGTTAAAACTCCTGAGTACTGCTGCCTCTGAGAACAGACGGAGAGGTTGCCTTCATGTTAAAACTCCTGAGTACTGCTGCCTCTGAGGACGAACAGAGAGGTTGCCTTCATGTTAAAACTCCTGAGTACTGCTGCCTCTGAGAACGGACGGAGAGGTTGCCTTCATGTTAAAACTCCTGAGTACTGCTGCCTCTGAGGACAGACGGAGAGGTTGCCTTCATGTCAAATGCCACCTTATTCCCTTAAACAGATGTAGGATCTTAATTTCACACCCGGTTGCAGGAAAACTTTCCTGCAATGCAGAAAATGTTCAACTTGTTGTGTATTTGAGGTTTAAAAAGGCTTCTGAAGTTTTCACTTTGAAATTTCAGACTTGATTTTCCCTAATGAAAAATGTATCAACCCCTACAAAAATGTAAATTAATTATAATTCAAATAATAATTTCCCATTGCTGAAGAATTATTTTCCTGCTTTAGCAAACTGGCTCAAATTAAGATCTTACATCTGTAGGCACATAGGGCACTGGTCAAAAGTAGTGCACAGTATTGAGAATAGGGTACCATGGGACGTATCCTTTGATAACAGTGTTCTTATCAACAACAGACCCAAGAACTGTTGGAACTGGAACCCTCAGCCATGGAACACTTCAGAACAGTCACAGTCCATACACTTCCCTGACTGAGGAAACACTACTAAGATGTGTAACAACGATAAACTGTGGACTATGGTGGTGAACAGTGGACTCTGAAGGCCTACAGTACAGTACAGTACAGTGCAGTACAGTACAGGTATAAGACTTCACTGACCCATAACAGTCCTGAAAATAGTTTTGAGCCACATTCTCTGGGTGGATTATCGTGCCACTGATGAACAGGAGTCAACGAAGTCTCAACAGACTGGGAGGAGGGAGTGAGATTCCAGTAAATTCCACCACACCTGGTAAGAGTTGTTTTGGTGTTTAACTACTTTAGAGAGGGGTGGGGCAGGGGGTGGGGATACACTTTCATTCCTTGCCAGATACTATATCAAAGGCATGTATGCATGAAGTCATTTCACTGATTCAGAGTGCATTTCATGGTTGGGTGCCCTTTTTAAAACCTTTCATGTTATAGCTGCTATATTCTGTCTCCATTCCATCAGTATCATTGACCAGTTACTAGATAATGGACCAATCAGGAAATATGTCTGTACTCTCAAAACTGCACTGACTCTATGGGATGCTATGGGTGCTGAAGCACGGTTCTAAACCCTCTAGAGAAGTCCTACAGGTAAAGGGTGTACTGGGTGATGGAGGGATCTGTGTTTGGCTCTGATCTGGTTCAGATAAATCTGATGCTGGGTGATGGAGGGATCTGAGTTTGGCTCTGATCTGGTTCAGATAAATCTGATGCTGGGTGATGGAGGGATCTGAGTTTGGCTCTGATCTGGTTCAGGTAAATCTGATGCTGGGTGATGGAGGGATCTGTTTTTGGCTCTGATCTGGTGCAGATAAATCTGATGCTGGGTGATGGAGGGATCTGAGGTTGGCTCTGATCTGGTGCAGATAAATCTGATGCTGGGATCTGAGTTTGGCTCTGATCTGGTTCAGATAAATCTGATGCTGGGTGATGGAGGGATCTGAATTTGGCTCTAATCTGGTTCAAGTAAATCTGATGCTGTGTGATGGACCCAGCTAGCTTCCACAAAGACCTGAAAGAGAGAGGACATACTGTGGGATTTAAACAGAGGACGGCATAACCTCCATGTATTCTAAATCTTACATGATTTAAAAGGAAAAGTAGGGGTTAGATAAGCCAGCCAGAGTACACTGCAGCTAGCGCAATTACAGGCCCACAAATGTCCTCCTCCGTTTGGCGGGCTGTTGGAGGAACGCTTTGATTTGCATACTATTGAACTGGGAAGAGGGGAGGAAGGAGCATATTCAGACTGAAATGAGTCTCAAATGGCAACCTTTTCACTATATAGTGCACTTCTTTTGACCAGGGCCCATAGGGGTCTGATCAAAAGTAGTGCATTATGTAGGGAATAGGGTACCATTTGGGATGCAGCCTGAATGAGTAAAACAAACAGTGAGGCAGGGCCGATGGTATCCGCATGGAGGGAGAAATGTTTGTTGACCATGTCAGGCTAATGGAGCTGTGATATTTCATGTGGATACTTCCAAGTGGGCTGTTGTTAGGTTCATTTTATTTGATAATGGGGCGTAATGTAAGGGAGGGTTTACTTTCTCATGCGCTTATCATTTTGTATCGTAGATTAAAACAGCCTTTTTGTCTTTGTGGTTTAGGAAAATAAATAGAGGGTAAAAACATGTGAAAGTCTTAGTACAATCTTTGGCATGCTGTCAGATAGAATGACAAATAGTACTGTGCAAAGTCCAAAGTAGTTTTGTTTGAAACAACCAATCAAATGCCTAACATTACCCTCTGTGTGTTGGACTGACAATACGTTAACATGGCTGCAATGGTTGTTATGTGAGGCATGGCAACATAACTCATGAATAATAAACAGCCGTTGATTGACAGTCAGTTATCCTCTCAGGAAGGCCAGTGTATACAATAACTCTTCTGGTCACCCACAAACTACCACACACTTAGCTAAAACAATGAGAATCAGAAGGACCTTCAGGGAACCTATGGGAGTATAAGAAAAAGCCACGCTGTTTATAAAGTCATCATACGTGTGTTGACAAAAGAGATAATCATCCCTTCTAAATTGAATGGGGAGGGGCATAAAATGTATTATCTAATCACAATGAACCATATGCTTTACATGACTTTGTGAAATCCATTATGAAATCCACAATCTGTCTATCATCCATCGGCATCTGGTCTCCATTTTGATGAGCTGAACATGGAACTAAGGAGAAGCAGGGTAATATGTATCAAATCAATCAAATCAAATTTTATTTGTCACATACACATGGTTAGCAGATGTTAATGCGAGTGTAGCGAAATGCTTGTGCTTCTAGTTCCGACAATGCAGTAATAACCAACAAGTAATCTAACTAACAATTCCAAACTACTGTCTTATACACAGTGTAAGGGGATAAAGAATATGTACATAAGGATATATGAATGAGTGATGGTACAGAGCAGCATAGGCAAGATACAGTAGATGGTATCGAGTACAGTATATACATATGAGATGAGTATGTAAGCAAAGTGGCATAGTTAAAGTGGCTAGTGATACATGTATTACATAAGGATGCAGTCGATGATATAGAGTACAGTATATACGTATGCATATGAGATGAATAATGTAGGGTAAGTAACATTATATAAGGTAGCATTGTTTAAAGTGGCTAGTGATATATTTACATCATTTCCCATCAATTCCCATTATTAAAGTGGCTGGAGTTGAGTCAGTGTCAGTGTCAGTGTGTTGGCAGCAGCCACTCAATGTTAGTGGTGGCTGTTTAACAGTCTGATGGCCTTGAGATAGAAGCTGTTTTTCAGTCTCTCGGTCCCAGCTTTGATGCACCTGTACTGACCTCGCCTTCTGGATGATAGCGGGATGAACAGGTAGTGGCTCGGGTGGTTGATGTCCTTGATGATTTTTATGGCCTTCCTGTAACATCGGGTGGTGTAGGTGTCCTGGAGGGCAGGTAGTTTGCCCCCGGTGATGCGTTGTGCAGACCTCACTACCCTCTGGAGAGCCTTACGGTTGAGGGCGGAGCAGTTGCCGTACCAGGCGGTGATACAGCCCGCCAGGATGCTCTCGATTGTGCATCTGTAGAAGTTTGTGAGTGCTTTTGGTGACAAGCCGAATTTCTTCAGCCTCCTGAGGTTGAAGAGGCGCTGCTGCGCCTTCTTCACGATACTGTCTGTGTGAGTGGACCAATTCAGTTTGTCTGTGATGTGTATGCCGAGGAACTTAAAACTTGCTACCCTCTCCACTACTGTTCCATCGATGTGGATAGGGGGGTGTTCCCTCTGCTGTTTCCTGAAGTCCACAATAATCTCCTTAGTTTTGTTGACGTTGAGTGTGAGGTTATTTTCCTGACACCACACTCGGAGGGCCCTCACCACCTCCCTGTAGGCCGTCTCGTCGTTGTTGGTAATCAAGCCTACCACTGTTGTGTCGTCTGCAAACTTGATGATTGAGTTGGAGGCGTGCGTGGCCACGCAGTCGTGGGTGAACAGGGAGTACAGGAGAGGGCTCAGAACGCACCCTTGTGGGGCCCCAGTGTTGAGGATCAGCGGGGTGGAGATGTTGTTGCCTACCCTCACCACCTGGGGGCGGCCCGTCAGGAAGTCCAGTACCCAGTTGCACAGGGCGGGGTCGAGACCCAGGGTCTCGAGCTTGATGACGAGCTTGGAGGGTACTATGGTGTTGATTGCCGAGCTGTAGTCGATGAACAGCATTCTCACATAGGTATTCCTCTTGTCCAGATGGGTTAGGGCAGTGTGCAGTGTGGTTGAGATTGCATCGTCTGTGGACCTATTTGGGCGGTAAGCAAATTGGAGTGGGTCTAGGGTGTCAGGTAGGGTGGAGGTGATATGGTCCTTGACTAGTCTCTCAAAGCACTTCATGATGACGGAAGTGAGTGCTACGGGGCGGTAGTCGTTTAGCTCAGTTACCTTAGCTTTCTTGGGAACAGGAACAATGGTGGCCCTCTTGAAGCATGTGGGAACAGCAGACTGGTATAGGGATTGATTGAATATGTCCGTAAACACACCGGCCAGCTGGTCTGCGCATGCTCTGAGTGCGCGGCTGGGGATGCCGTCTGGGCCTGCAGCCTTGCGAGGGTTAACACGTTTAAATGTCTTACTCACCTCGGCTGCAGTGAAGGAGAGTCCGCATGTTGTCGTTGCAGGCCGTGTCAGTGGCACTGTATTGTCCTCAAAGCGGGCAAAAAAGTTATTTAGTCTGCCTGGGAGCAAGACATCCTGGTCCGTGACTGGGCTGGATTTCTTCTTGTAGCCCGTGATTGATTGTAGACCCTGCCACATGCCTCTTGTGTCTGAGCCGTTGAATTGAGATTCTACTTTGTCTCTGTACTGACGCTTAGCTTGTTTGATAGCCTTGCTGAGGGAATAGCTGCACTGTTTGTGTTCGGTCATGTTACCAGTCACCTTGCCCTGATTAAAAGCAGTGGTTCGCGCTTTCAGTTTCACGCGAATGCTGCCATCAATCCACGGTTTCTGGTTAGGGAATGTTTTAATCGTTGCTATGGGAACGACATCTTCAACGCACATTCTAATGAACTCGCACACCGAATCAGTGTATTCGTCAATATTGTTATCCGACGCAATACGAAACATATCCCAGTCCATGTGATGGAAGCAGTCTTGGAGTGTGGAGTCAGCTTGGTCGGACCAGCATTGGACAGACCTCAGCGTGGGAGCCTCTTGTTTTAGTTTCTGTCTGTAGGCAGGGATCAACAAAATGGAGTCGTGGTCAGCTTTTCCGAAAGGAGGGCGGGGCAGGGCCTTATATGCGTCGCGGAAGTTAGAGTAACAATGATCCAAGGTTTTTCCACCCCTGGTTGCGCAATCGATATGCTGATAAAATTTAGGGAGTCTTGTTTTCAGATTAGCCTTGTTAAAATCCCCAACTACAATGAATGCAGCCTCCGGATAAATGGATTCCAGTTTGCAAAGAGTCAAATAAAGTTTGTTCAGAGCCATCGGTGTGTCTGCTTGGGGGGGGATATATACGGCTGTGATTATAATCGAAGAGAATTCTCTTGGTAGATAATGCGGTCTACATTTGATTGTGAGGAATTCTAAATCAGGTGAACAGAAGGATTTGAGTTCCTGTATGTTTCTTTCATCACACCATGTCTCGTTAGCCATAAGGCATACGCCCCCGCCCCTCTTCTTACCAGAAAGATGTTTGTTTCTGTCGGCGCGATGCGTGGAGAAACCCGCTGGCTGCACCGCCTCCGATAGAGTCTCTCCAGTGAGCCATGTTTCCGTGAAGCAAAGAACGTTACAGTCTCTGATGTCCCTCTGGAATGCTACCCTTGCTCGGATTTCATCAACCTTGTTGTCAAGAGACTGGACATTGGCGAGAAGAATGCTAGGGAGTGGTGCACGATGTGCCCGTCTCCGGAGTCTGACCAGAAGACCGCCTCGTTTCCCTCTTTTTCGGAGTCGCCGCATAGGATCCATTCCGTTGTCCTGGTTGAAAGGCAGAACACAGGATCCGCGTCGCGAAAAACATATTCTTGGTCGTACTGATGGTGAGTTGACGCTGATCTTATATTCAGTAGTTCTTCTCGACTGTATGTAATGAAACCTAAGATGACCTGGGGTACTAATGTAAGAAATAACACGTAAAAAAACAAAACACTGCATAGTTTCCTAGGAACGCGAAGCGAGGCGGCCATCTCTGTCGGCGCCGGAAGTAGACAGAGTAGTTCTCCCCATGGGTACCCAGAGGTTCCTATCTCAGGCTTCATCTTCAAACAGCCACCTCTGACTCCCTCATATCAACAGCTCCTGCAGCCTCCATGATTAATCAAGAGGTGATTGTCTCCCTAGAGAAAAGACACACTGTCTGGCCTGCAACCTGCAGACAGAGAGAGAAACAGGGCCTTTGGAAAGTATTCAGAACCCTTGACTTTTTACACATTTTGTTACGTTACAGCTTTATTCCTAAATTGTTTTTTTCCCCCTCATCAATCTACACACAATACCCCATAATGACGGTGACAGGTATCCTAGTGGTTAGAGCATTGGGCCAGTCACCGTGTAAGGGATTTCCTCCTCCTCTTCCGAAGAGGAGAGGCGAAAAGGATCAGAGGACCAATATGCGGCGTGGTAAGTGTCCATGGTTCTTTTAATAAGAAATACTACACATGAACAACTGAATACAAAAACAAGAAACGTGAAAACCCAAGCTACCTAAGTATGATTCTCAATCAGAGACAACTAATGACACCTGCCTCTGATTGAGAACCATACTAGGCCGAAACATAGAAATACCCAAATCATAGAAAAACAAACATAGACTGCCCACCACAACTCACGCCCTGACCATACTAAATAATGACAAAACAAAGGAAATAAAGGTCAGAACGTGACACACCGAAAGGTTGCTGGATCGAATCCCTGAGTTGACAAGTTAAAAATCTGTCATTCTGCCCCTGAACAAGGCAGTTAACCCACTGTTCCCCAGTAGGCCGACAAGGTAAAAATCTGTCATTCTGCCCCTGAACAAGGCAGTTAACCCACTGTTCCCCAGTAGGCCGTTTCTTTACTGACTTGCCTAGTTAAATAAAGGTTAAAATAAATAAATAAATAAAACGTATAAAGCGTCTTTTTGGGTATGACACTACAAGCTTGGCACACCTGTATTTGGGGAGTTTCTGCTATTCTTCTCTGCTGATCCTCTCAGGCTCTGTCAGGTTGGATGAGGAGTGTTGCTTCACAGCTATTTTCAGGTCTTTCCAGAGATGTTCAATCGGGTTCAAGTCCGGGCTCTTGCTGGGCCACTCAAGGACATTCAGAGACGTGTCCCAAAGCCACTCCTGCTTTGTCTTGACTGTGTTTGTCCTGTTGGAAGGTGCAGCTTCACCCCAGTCTGAGGTCCTGAGCGCTCTGGAGCAGGTTTTCATCAAGGATCTCTCTATACTTTGCTCCGTTCATCTTTCCCTCAATTCTGACAAGCCTCCCAGTCCCTGCCACTGAAAAACATCCACACAATATGATGCTGCCACCACCATGTTTCACCGTAGGGATGGTGCCAGGTTTCCTCCAGATGTGATGCTTGGCATTTAGGCCAAAGAGTACAATCTTGGTTTCATCAGACCAGAGAATCTTGTTTCTCATGGTCTGAGAGTCTTTAGATGCCTTTTGGCAAACCAAGCGGGCTGTCATGTGCAATTTACTGAGGAGTGGCTTCCGTCTGGCCACTCTACCATAGAACCCTGATTGGTGGAGTGCTGCAGAGATGGTTGTCCTTCTGGAAGGTTCTCCCATCTCCACAGAGGAACTCTAGAGCTCTCTCAGTGATAAACGAGTTCTTGGTCACCTCCCTGACCAAGACCCTTCTCCCCCGATTGCTCAGTTTTGCCGGGCGGCCAGCTCTGGGAAGAGTCTTGGTGGTTCCAAACTTCTTCCATTTAAGAATGATGGAGGCCAATGTGTTCTTGGGGACCTTTTTTGGTACCGTTCCCAAGATCTGTGCCTCTACACAATCCTGTCTGAGAGCTCTACGAACAATTCATTCGACCGCTTGATTTTTTTGCTCTGACATGAACTGTCAACTGTGGGATCTTATATAGACAGGTGGACTCCAATCAAGTTGTAAAACCATCTCAATGATGATCAATGGAAACAGGACGCACCTGAGCTCAATATCAAGTCTCATAGCAAAAGTTCTGAATAGTTATGTAAATAAGGTATTTATATTTTTGATTCATTTGCAAACATTTCTAAAAACCTGTTTTCTCTTTGTCATTATGGGGTGTTGTGTGTAGATTGCTGAGGATTTTTTTTTAATGCATTTTAGAATAAGTCTGTAACGTAACAAAATGTGGAAAAAGTCAAGGTGTCTGAATACTTTATGAAGGCACTGTATATTGTAGATCCGCCGGAAGCACAATCCAACCGCTAGTCATTTGTTAACAGCCTGTCAGACAGCTTCAGAGTCAGACCCCACATCTCACTCTGTTAGCGATAAAGGTTTGAGGAAAATAACTTTGATCCACCCACTAGGGCTACATCCCTATGGGCCCTGGTCAAAAGCAGTGCACTATATGTCATTTTGAACAAATATTGGGGTGCCCGGGATTTCCCCATCAATCATCACCCACTGGGCAGAAACTGGTTGAATCAATATTGTTTCCACGTCATCCTAATTTCAACCCACAAAATCTATTTGATGACCTTGAATCAACGTGGAAAACTAATCGGATTTGTCATCAACGTAAGGACGTTTCGTCTTTTTTTCATCCAACTTTTAACCTAAATCCAATGACATGGTGATTGTTTTTGTTGATTTCACATTGAATTCACCTTATTTGACAACTTAACCAAATGTAAATCAAAACTAGACGTTGAACTGACGTCTGTGCCCAGTGTGCACTCTCACTCTTGGGTCTGTTTAGAGTGCTGAAGACCCCTCATCTGTCTTGCTGACTCAAAGTACCAGGTCCTATAAAGCCAAAAGTAGAAAGGCTTTTAGAAGCTGCAGTCAAAGGAAGTCCAGATAGATACTGTATATACTTTCATGAAGTGGTCCTTCATAGTTCTAGAAATTCAGAGGTTCTAGAATAGTCATGTTTAGAAAGGTCAGCCTTTTAAAAAGGGATATGATCTGAAACCCGAGGAGTGTTTGGATGTAACATAATCATCACATGGCATTCCTCATGTTGCTAATTTGAACTTGGTTGGGAGACTCGCTTTAGGGCAGAGGTAGGCAACTAGGTTCAGCTGCGGGTGTTGCTGACTCCTGCTTTAGGGGACCAATGGAAGTACAATGCCACCCTGAATTCCAGATACCCCTAGCCCATACTCCTTACACCCCTAAACCCTTACCCCTTGGCACCACTGTAGGGGTGATGATTAGATAAGCAATACAGTATGCAAGCAATTAGAAGAAAATAAATCCAATCAGTTTCCATCTCAAGTGGCACCCTATTTCCGAAATAGTGAACTATTTTTGACCAAAGCCATATGAGCCCTGGTCAAATGTAGTGCACTAAATAGGGAAAACGGGTGCCATTTGGGACTCTGATTTGGAATACAGAATAGGTCCCACCCTCTGGAGACCTCGTCATCGTATTTTTAACCAGGTCCCATAGGGAGTATATAGGGCAGAGGGTTTTCAGTCCAACCATCTTCCTGGAGATCTACTGTCCTGTGGGTTTTCAGTCCAACCCTCTTCCTGGAGATCAACCGTCCTGTGGGTTTTCAGTCCAACCCTAATTTAACACACCTGATTTGACTTATTAGCTGCTCAGCAAGGCCTTAACTAGCTGAATCAGATATGATAAATTAGGGTTGGACTGAAAACCTACAGGACAGTAGCTCTCCAGGAAGAGGGTTGGGCAGCCCTGATATACGGAATAGGGTGCCATTTGGGACGCACATCTAGTCAAAACCTTTCCAAACAGTGGCAAATTCTGGGCAGCAGCCTATATGACGTCAGGATGGTTTCTGCCACATTCTAACTTACCACCTCGACACCAACATGCTTATGTCAACCCCTGATCTTAATGTCATTTTCAGTCGGTTTCATCTTGATGTTAACACAGCTTATGGAACCCACTAAAATGCCTATGGCTCTGCATCCTGTGAAACAGGCGCTTATATAAATATGAAAGTAAAAACAGCCTCCCCCGCCGTCCATGTCAAAATGTGTATATTTGCAGCTGAGTTTGAACACTTTGTGTTTGCATTGCGGAGAGGGAGCCTGCACTTAGCTTGTTGTTTTTAGCCAGCCTTAATGTCTTCCATGTCTTTGTCCCTCTGCTGTGTGTTCTGCCACATCAGTGGGAAGGACTGAGAGATGCAAGAGCTGTGTGTGTGTTTGTGTGACTGTCAGCTGACTTCCCAGTCTGTTCGCGGGGCGGACTGGGGCCGGCTGTGACCCCGCTTTGTCACATGAGCCAGGAGGCCTTTAGTTGTAAACAGCCAAACCGTGGAAAGCTTCAATGTTTTAATGAATCTATCTTTGTGTCTTTGCGTCGGCCTGTAGTTGTTCCTGTCTCATCCACACAGTTAACCCACATTACCATATTGGCCTTTTTGTTTTTTTACATCGAGTGGCAGTCGAGACAAAACAACTCTGAAACCACAGAGAATTCATAACACAGTGTTACATAATTGGAGTGTGGTGTCCATCCTGGTGAAATATAAGAATAGGAGGTTGAGAGAAAGAGAGAGAGAGAGAGAGAAGATATCGGTATGGGTGGAGGTAAGGGTGAGGACAAGCCTGCCTCCCTCACTGAAGTGATCCATATTGGGGTGTTTGACACTGAGGTCAGGCATAGGTCCTCCTGCTCCCCAGTGTTTACTCTGCCTGTCAAGACCAAAGCTGCTACAGGTGACTGCTGTTGGATCCCTCATGCTTACATTACCCCATCTATCACTCTGTTTATTTCCCAAAAGGAGTTTGGGGTTGAGTCTCAAATGGTATCACATTCCCTATGTAGTGCGCTACTTTTGACCAGGGCCCAAATGGCTGCATAGGGATTCAAGTACCATTTGAGATGCAGTCCTTTCCTTGATCCAGCCATCCCTGGTGGACCTCAGTGATAGCTGGTCTAGCTTAAGCTAACGTGAATGTGAAGTGTCAACAGTTGTTTTGAGCCATTCATTATTGCATTGTAGAGTGACTGACTGGGAGTCAGATGAGATCAACTCTATCCAAACACCATTGGTCATTGTTCATTACATTGATTCGCTTCATTTTCAGACTGTTATTATATCATGACGCTTGCAGCAACTATCCCCATTGGAAGGAAGAATAATTCTCTATGCTCTGTGTTAGACAGTAGTCAAGACATCGTATCACACAACACTACATCCCATGACAGACAAATGGATGGGGATGGTAGCCTGAATAGAAATATCACTGGTTCAAACTCAGTTTCTGACCACAGGGTAGAAAACAAATAGACTCATAAAAACACTCTTCATTCTGTTCAATGTGCACTTTTCAGACAGAGAGAAAACCAGAGCAGAGATCGCCTGTTGTGAGGTCTGTTGTGAGGTCTGTTGTGAGGTCTGTTGTGAGGTCTGTTGAAATATGGGCTGCAGGGCCTTGGAACATGCAAAGGAGCAGAGCTGGCTGCCAACAGTACCCTTTATCCCGCTCACTCCTCCTCCTCCTCCTCACTGGTGTCCTTGTCTCACAGATGGCATGAGAGCTACAGGTACTCCCTCAGATTTGCTCTTTTGTGAAACGCTACTCCTCTGGGACTCCTTCACTACAGGACAGGTGTGTTATTGTGTAATGAAATGACATGGACTCTCTCCCATGTTAATTCATCTTTTTTAGTGTCCTCACTCAACTCGTTCTGCCCCTGAACAGGCAGTTAACCCACTGTTCCTAGGCCATCATTGAAAATAAGAATTAGTTCTTAACTGACTTTCCTAGTTAAATAAAGGTAAATAATAATACATTTACATTTACATTTTAGTAATTATTCAGACACTGTTACCCATTAGTGCATTCATCTTAAGGGAGCTAGGTGAGACAACTTATCCGTCATATCACAGACCAGAATATCGTTCTAATGCTTAGAGACAGTAGAGGTTAAGAGAATCCATTGACCTTCCCCTAAACAGCAGTTTTCTTCATGAGACTGGGGAAGAATAAAGGCGTATTGTAATCCTGCTGGCTGTGAGACACCACCATGTGACGAGTCTGACTCACATTCAACACTTGTTTGGTCTTTGTTTTGAGTCGTCAAGGTGTGGAAACCCGATAGCGATATCAGTGAGACACAGGCGCTTTGTATCGCGGCACAGCAGCAATATTAGCGTTGTCCAGTTCCAACTGTCGGGAGATTTGCGGTCTTCTCCCACACCTCTCCCAGTTGAGCAGCACCTGCACCTCATGTTGACAGGTTGATTGGAAGAAATAACAATGAAGAAAATAAAAGCTTGATTCATTACAGAAGTGTGAGGGTTTAAGCAAACACAACCGTCCATTGATTACTTGCACACATGTTCCATGTGGCTATGACATCACTCAGTCACTAGGTAGACAGAACCCATCTCTGACGAATTCTTGGCTGCCTTTTCCCCCTCTTTCTTTCCCCCGTCCTCATCAAGCTGTCTTTCACATGGCATTCTGTGGAGGGGGAGCATTCCTCTCATCATCCTTGGGAATCCATTAACCTGCGTTCCCAGCCCAGCATGTGCAACATGTGGACCCTGGAGTGGTGTAGTATAAGTCAGACAACGGCTCACTTGGTTTCATGGCCTCTTCTCTGCATCCCGAATGTCATCACGTTCCCTACATAGTGCACTACTTTTGACCAGCCTCCTCTGGGTCGAAAGTAGTGTCTATATATAGGGAATATGGTGCCATCTGGGACAGATCCTGTGGATGTGTAAATCTATCACTCAGAGCAGAGGGGGGACGCTGTCTGTCTGTCCCTCACTCAGGCCGTGATTTGCAGTGTAAGCAAAGAGCCTGCCCCGACTTGGCAGCTAAAGTACTGAATGGGACTCTGGGAGACAGTCGAGACAGCTAAGGTTCTGTATGGGACTCTGGGAGACAGTCGAGACAGCTGAGGTTCTGTATGGGACTCTGGGAGACAGTCGAGACAGCTAAGGTTCTGTATGGGACTCTGGGAGACAGTCGAGACAACTAAGGTTCTGTATGGGACTCTGGGAGACACTCGAGACAGCTAAGGTTCTGTATGGGACTCTGGGAGACAGTCGAGACAGCTAAGGTTCTGTATGGGACTCTTGGAGACAGTCGAGACAGCTAAGGTTCTGTATGGGACTCTGGGAGACAGTCGAGACAGCTGAGGTTCTGTATGGGACTCTGGGAGACAGTCGAGACAGCTAAGGTTCTGTATGGGACTCTTGGAGACAGTCGAGACAGCTAAGGTTCTGTATGGGACTCTGGGAGACAGTCGAGACAGCTAAGGTTCTGTATGGGACTCTGTGAGGCAGTCGAGACAGCTAAGGTTCTGTATGGGACACTGTGAGACAGTCGAGACAGCTACAGGTTGCTACAGCATAGCCTTAACTTCAGCATTGCTACAGTTAGCTACAGAATTGCCTTAACTACATCACCCCTACAGTAGCTACAGTTAGCTACAGTTAGCTACAATACAGCCTAAACTACAGCACCGCTACAGTTAGCTACAGCATAGTCTAAACTACAGCACCGCTACAGTTAGCTACAGCATAGTCTAAACTACAGCACCGCTACAGTTAGCTATAGCATAGCCTAAACTACAGCACCGCTACAATTAGCTACAGCATAGCCTAAACTACAGCACCTCTATGGTAGATACAGTTAGCTACAGCATAGCCTTAACTACAGCACAGTTACAGTTAGCTACAGCATAGCCTTAACTACAGCACTGCTACAATTAGTTTCAGTTAGCTAGAGCATAGCCTTAACTTCAGCACTGCTACTGTTAGCTACAGCATAGCCTTAACTTCAGCACTGCTACAGTTAGCTACAGCATAGCCTTAACTACAGCACAGTTACAGTTATCTACAGCATAGCAAATTTTACAGCATACAGTGCATTCGGAAATACATTTTTTCCTCATCAATCTACACACAATACCCCATAATTAAAAAGTGAAAACGGGCTTGTAGAAATTTTTGCAATTGTATTACAAATAAAAAACAGAAATACCTTATTTACATAAATATTCAGACCCTTTGCTATAAGTCTCAAAAGTGAGCATCCTGTTTCCATTGATCATCCTTGTTTCTACAACTTGTTCTACAACTTGATTGGAGTCCACCTTTGGTAAATTCAATTGATTGGACATGATTTGGAAAGGCACAGACCTGTCTATATAAGGTCCCAGAGTTGACAGTGCATGTCTGATCAAAAACCAAGCCATGAGGTCATACAGCTTGAACTGTAGTCTACTAAAGCCTATTCCTGCTCTTTTCCCGCGATTCATCAAACCCATTTGTTGTGTCATCATAGTGGTCTCTGACTTGTGGTCAGACTCGCTCAGGTGGAACAAATTTTTCAATGCTTTTTCAATGCTGATTTGAATGCCATTGAGAAAACAGAAAACTGTCCAAGATTTTTTTTCACAATTATACTTTCTGAATTTAAAAGTAATACTCAAAAGTAATCCTCTAGTATTTCAAAAGTATCTGTAATCTGATTACAATATTTTTCCTGGTAATGTAACGGATTACAGTGACCTTTTTTGTAATCCCTTACATGTAACATATTACATCTAATCTGTTACTCCCCAACCCTGATCATAGCCTAAACTACAGCATAGCCTAAACTACGGCCTAGCTAAAGAAAAGTTTTAACAGCAGAACTACAGCACAGTCTAAGTTACAGCAGAGCTGTAGCAAGTGTAGGTCCTCTGGAAGACGTGTACTATAATTGGCAATGCTATGCTGTCATTCATCTCAAAATAGAAGCCATAGCCAGAGTGTCAATTAACTGAATCTAATCATAGAATGAATGATAAAAATAATCTCCTTTAGAAAGCTGATGCATTAGCTGAGAGGTTAGAGAAACCAACTGCTATACCCAGAGTGAATGTGGGTTAGATCACAAAATAAACCAGGGTCAGGATTCCTGCATTAGGGCTGAGCTGGGACAAGATGGAGATAGGATATGCTAAATATAAATATAAAGTATGTGATGATGCTAATGCTACAAATATACAGTACTGTGTGTAGGATTATGTCTATAGATGGAAGCATCTATCAGCTAGCTGGTGGAAGTATTTAGAACAATCGCAAGACAAGACGACCAGCTAATGAACAACGTTCCATTTTTACCTCCTGATGCTAATCTATATTTTCCTGAGGACTGATGACGTCACCGTTAATATCCAGGGCATTCTTTCATGCCCATCTTCAAA
Source organism: Oncorhynchus tshawytscha (assembly GCF_018296145.1). NCBI lineage: Eukaryota > Metazoa > Chordata > Actinopteri > Salmoniformes > Salmonidae > Oncorhynchus > Oncorhynchus tshawytscha. The sequence continues at coordinate 684,788 of NW_024609816.1, forward strand.
TCATCAAAGCTGAACAGCTGACCTCCCTAGTCACACATACCAAGTGACTGAGGAGATGATGATGATGGTAATGACGATGATGATGGTGATGATGATGATGGTAATGATGATGATGGTGGTGGGGGTGATGATGAAGATGGTAATGATGATGGTAATGATGATGATGGTGGTGATGATGATAATGATGGTGATGATAATGATGGTGATGATGATGATAATGATGGTGATGAAGATGGTAATGATGATGATGGTGGTGATGATGGCAGTGATGATGATGATGAAGATGGTAATGATGATGGTAATGATGATGATGGTGGTGATGATGATGAAGATGGTAATGATGATGGTAATGATGATGATGGTGGTGATGATGGTGGTCATGATGATGATGATGGTGATGGTGATGATGATGATGATGGTGATGATGATGAAGATGGTAATGATGATGGTAATGATGATGATGGTGGTGATGATGGTGATGATGATGGTAATGATGATGGTGATGATGATGATGGTAATGATGATGATGGTGGTGATGATGATGATGGTGGTGATGATGGTGGTCATGATGATGATGATGATGATTATAATGATGGTGATGATGATTATAATGATGGTGATGATGATGGTGATGATGATTATAATGATGGTGATGAAGATGGTAATGATGATGGTAATGATGATGATGGGGGTGATGATGATGATAATGACGGTGATGAAGATGGTAATGATGATGGTAATGATGATGATGATGATGAAGATGGTAATGATGATGGTAATGATGATGATGATGATGAAGATGGTAATGATGATGGTAATGATGATGATGGTGGTGATGATGATGAAGATGGTAATGATGATGATGGTGGTGATGATGGTGGTGATGATGATGAAGATGGTAATGATGATGAAGATGGTAATGATGATGGTAATGATGATGATGGTGGTGATGATGGTGGTGATGATGATGAAGATGGTAATGATGATGAAGATGGTAATGATGATGATGGTAATGATGATGATGGTGGTGATGATGGTGGTGGTGATGATGATGATGATGATAAGGCACAAAAGTCTAACCTTTCTTTACCAAACATCCATGCATCACATGATGGTTTGTCTAACAAAAATCATATGAGAAATATTAGTACATTATTCAATTAATTTATTGAATTATTAAATCAATAATATGTTTTAAAATCTGTTTTTCAGTTCTTCCTGCATCCAAGAAGAACTGAAACATGTAATAGTCTATGGCTCTATTGGTAGTGAACATGTGCCAGTAACCCCTTAGCCATTTCTATGGGACTTTTGCTATCAGCTGACCAAGGGAACTATGCCACAACCATACAACCATCCTCCAATAAGAGCTACCCACACATTCACCGTCTCCAAGTCCAAAATGAGTAAACAATATCGATGAAAAACAAAAACATGGCTATTACAAGATTCTGCACAGAAGAGTAGAGCGCCATCTAATCTTACTGTATTAAACACTAGTCCCTGTTGTATCTTATTCATGTATTTTCGATGCTTTTGGAACCTTCTGTCAACCAAGTGCCAACTGGGGAAATAACCATGCTGTTTCAGAGTAACAAACATATACAGAAACTTGGCCGTTTCTGTTGAGTTGCTAATTTGTCATTCTGAACACAACATGAGAGAAGTCTAAAAACCCATCTAATCCATTTACCCAGATCCCCGAGGGTCATTGATCTCCTTACCCAGACCCCAGAGGGTCATTGATCTCCTTACCCAGACCCCAGAGGGTCATTGACATCTTTACCCAGACCCCCGAGGGTCATTGATCCATTTACCCAGACCCCCGAGGGTCAATGTTCCATTTACCCAGACCCCGAGGGTCATTGATCCATTTACCCTGAACCCCAAGGTCATTGATCCATTTACCCAGACCCCCGAGGGTCATTGATCTCTTTACCCTGACCCCCGAGGGTCATTGATCTCTTTACCCAGACCCCCGAGGGTCATTGATTTCAACTACTACAGAAAACTAATCAGGCCTCCACAGGATCCATTCAGAGACTTTGTTTATTCACTCCGTCTAAAAAATGAATAGGCAGTGCAACAGAGTTGAGGTTTTATGTGTGGATTTCACAGTGATCATTCACTGACATCTCTCTGTCTCTGTCTGTCTGTCTGTCTGTCTGTCTGTCTGTCTGTCTGTCTGTCTGTCTGTCTGTCTGTCTGTCTGTCTGTCTGTCTGTCTGTCTTTCTGTCTCTCTGTCTGTCTGTCTGTCTGTCTCTGTCTGTCTGTCTCTCTGTCTGTCTGTCTGTCTGTCTGTCTGTCTCTCTGTCTGTCTGTCTGTCTGTCTGTATGTATCTCTCTCTCTTTCTGTCTCTCTCTCTCTTTCTGTCTGTCTGTCTGTCTGTCTGTCTGTCTGTCTGTCTGTCTGTCTGTCTGTCTGTCTGTCTGTCTGTCTGTCTGTCTGTCTGTCTGTCTGTCTGTCTGTCTCTCTTTCTGTCTCTCTCTTTCTCTTTCTGTCTCTCTCTCTCTCTTTCTGTCTCTCTTTCTGTCTCTCTCTCTGTCTCTTATCCTCCTCACCCCTCCGGTCTTTCATTTCCATATTTGTCCTCCACTCTCTCTTTCCTAACTATAGTAATATACTGAGTCTGAGCCGTCTGGACTGACACTGGACTCCGTGTTAACTTTCCAAAGTTAACACTGGCCAAAGATGTGCAGTCACGGGCAGCCTGCTAGCCGAGGCCCTGCAGAGCCTCCTGCCTGACGTGGATCACAGCTAAAAGAGTCCCAGACAGGTCCCAGATCAGTAGCACAGGACTATAAAAAGATAGACCTACTGTACCTCGACCGGCACCATTAACACAGAGGAGAGAGAGAAGCTGGAGGGCGGAGGCTATAATAATTCACTGATTAAATTGATTAAATCAGGGAACAGTTCAGTGTGTCAACTTGATGCCTCTATCAGGCTGCATTGTGGGACATCACCTTATCCAGGGAAAGACCAGGATAACAGGTGCATTAATTATTATGTGTCCTATAAATAATGCATTACAGTGAATATTGGATTTCTATGGACACGGGGGGGTGGTGAGCGGACTCACTCAAGTCGTAATGCATACGGATAGAAACCCATAGTGAGAACCACGACTGTGATTCTATTTTCTCAGAAATGTCCCATTATCAATGGAATCTGCGAGCGCAGACAGAGCGAAAATGAATAAGTATGTCATCACATGCCAAGGGAAATGAATCAAGCGTATACTATTGCTATTCCAGTTCCTCGTGTTACCATAACTCTCCAGTTATAGCCCAGCTTCCCTGTGAAGTCACTGTTTCAACCAGACATCCAGGTCTGTGATAAAGTGTCCCACTACTCCTATTCAAAAGGTAAATGGAAGGTTTCCAGGAAGGACTTGTCCCTGTGAGAGAGGACCCAGGTTGTACAGCAAATTGCACCGTATTCCCTGCACTACTTTCGACCAGAACCCATGGTTAAAAGTAGTGCACTAAATAGGGAATAGGGTGCCATTTGGGATGCAGTCCTAGAGAGCGAAGGCCTGGCAGTGTGCACGGTCACACACTGCATGACGTCTTAGCAGGGGAACATTCCTCCAGCTCTTTCTCTCCCTCCTCTACAACCATCCTTCTAGTTAGAGGCAGGAGGCATGAACAGTGGTCAAGCGCAGCATGGGCAGCGGATGAATGTACAATTGAGCTATAAAAAAAATCCCAACCCCAACCAATGCGGAAATGTCACAGACTGAGTATAATAAATTATTATTTTGCATAGTCTTTCTTTCCAGAACTTTCCACATAAAGAAATGTGTGAAATCTAATTCCACAACGTTGACTTTCATATTTACAGCAGAATGAAAGAAAAGGAAGTAGAATAGTGGGTTATGATTTGTTTTACCAGCAACATTTCCTACCAGGTTTATCTAAAAAAATATATATATTTTTACCTTTATTTTACTAGGCAAGTCAGTTAAGAACAAATTCTTATTTTCAATGACAGCCTAGGACCAGTGGGTTAACTGCCTGTTCAGGGGCAGAACGATAGATTTGTACCTTGTCAGCTCGGGGATTCGAACTTGCAACCTTTTGGTTACTAGTCCAACGCTCTTACCACTAGGCTACCCTGCCGCCCCATATCTAAAAATTACATAAAATGTTTAAGGTGCAATATGCAGAAATCGCTCCACCATTTCCTGGTTGCTAATAGTTTGCCTAATTTCAGTTCATGTGATAAAATAAGCAAGTATAGTGTAGATAATCACAATAACAATGACAGATCTAAACTGGTAGACCAAAAAGTGACATATTGCAACTTTAATATAAGTAATAAATACAACCTCCTTCAAACATTTATTTTGCTACTTCCCTACCAGCCCACCTCCAACAATGGCCTCTCTGGACTACTCTAATGGGGAGGTGTGTGACTGTGGGATGACTCTGTACTGACTGTGTGTAGTAACTGTGTGTAGGCACTGTGGAGTGACTGTGTGTGCAAAATTGTAGTGTGTTTGTGTGTGTGTGTGTGTGTGTGTGTGTGTGTGTGTGTGTGTGTGTGTGTGTGTGTGTGTGTGTGTGTGTGAAAGAGAGAGACTGTGTAGAGAATTTGTAGTGACTGTGTAGAGACGGTGTAGAGACGGTGTAGTGACTGTGTGAAGTGACTCTGTGTAGTGACTGTGTAGTGACTGTGTATAGTGATGGTGTATAGTGACGGTGTATAGTGATTGTGTAGTGACGGTGTGGTGACGGTGTAGTGACTGTGTATAGTGACTGTATAGTGACTGTGTGTAGCGACTGTGTAGTGATTGTGTATATTGACTGTATAGTGACTGTGTAGTGACTGTGTAGTGTCAGTGTGGTGACTGTGTAGTGACTGTGTATAGTGGCTGTGTAGTGACTGTGTGTAGTGGCTGTGTAGTGACTGTGTGTAGTGACTGTGTAGTGACTGTGTGTAGTGACAGTGTAGTGACGGTGTAGTGACTGTGTAGTGACAGTGTGTAGTGGCTGTGTAGTGACTGTGTGTAGTGGCTGTGTAGTGACTGTGTGTAGTGACTGTGTAGTGACTGTGTGTAGTGACTGTGTAGTGACTGTGTAGTGACTGTGTAGTGAATGTGTAGTGACTGTGTGTAGTGACAGTGTAGTGACAGTGTAGTGACTGTGTGTAGTGACTGTGTGTAGTGACTCTGTATAGTGTAGTAATGAATGGTCTTATGGGTGGCAGCTTTCATTTAACATCTATTGATTCTGAAGCAGCATCAGCTTTCACCTTCAACCTTTTGGCTCAGATGGGAAAGAACAGAGAGACTGAGAGAAAGAACAGAGAGAAAGAAAAGAGAAGAGGAGAAAAGTGAAGAGGAGAGAGTTGAGACAGGCCTCACTGTAGGGGGCATCCCAAATGGCACCCTTATTCCCTTAATGGTGCACTACATTTGACTAGGGCCCTGTGCACTACGTAGGGAATAGGGTGTCATTTGGGATGTATCTAGCTATACAGGAGGTGGGATTGTTCGAGCTCTTCCATAAATCACTCTACGATGACAGGAGGTGGTCCTCCAGTCACTCAACCCACCCCCTCCCTGTGACCCCTGGGGTGACAGCATCTTTCTGGGGGTCAGAGAGAACAAAACGGGGGAACATCCAGCTCCCATACCGCCCCTCTTCCCTCTGCCCACATAGACCCTTTCATCCTATAGCACTATGCTACAGACTCAGCAACGAGAGAGAGAGAGAGAGAGAGAGAGAGAGAGAAGAGAGAGAGAGAGAGAGAGAGAGAGAGAGAGAGAGAGAGAGAGAGAGAGAGAGAATTCCAGAGAGAGAGAGAGAGAGAGAGAGAGAGAGAGAGAGAGAGAGAGAGAGAGAGAGAGAGAGAGAGAGAGAGAGAGAGAGAGAGAGAGAGAGAGAGAGAGAGAGAGAGAGAGAGAGAGAGACTTGGATGTAAGACAAAAATATTTGTGTTCCAATAAATGTCCAGTTGCCAGGACCACAAATTCCATCTACCCCCAGAGGTACGCGCAATGCCGAAGGGGGTACGCCAACTAAAAATGTGATTCACATTTAAAATATATATATAATGCTTCACATTTTCAAACAGTCCAACGGGGATATACATTTGGATGAGGTTTTTTCCTCGCCTGAGTAACCTTGTTTCACTGCCAAAAATAAAATTAAACCATCTAGTGTTCAGAGAAATAACAACACAATGTAATTAATAATTAACATCCAATCACATTAACAGCTACTCTCTTGCGGTTAACTTTGTTAAAGCAAGGCCCCTGAACTCTCGTGTATCTTCTGCACTATGCAAAGATATGGGCGACGACCATGTAACGCTTTTACAACATACAGAAGTGCGCTGGTTATCAAGGGGCAAAGTATTTACACGTTTTGAATTGAGAGACGAGCTTAAAGTTTTCTTTACTGACATAATGTTCACTTGTCTGACCGCTTGCATGATGACGAGTTTCTCACACGACTGGCCTAACTGGGTGATGTTTTTCACTTGTCTGACCACTTGCATGATGACTAGTTTCTCACACGACTGGCCTATCTGGGTGATGTTTTTCACTTGTCTGACCTCTTGCATGATGATGAGTTTCTCACACGACTGGCCTATCTGGGTGATGTTTTTCACTTGTCTGACCACTTGCATGATGATGAGTTTCTCACACGACTGGCCTATCTGGGTGATGTTTTTCACTTGTCTGACCACTTGCATGATGATGAGTTTCTCACACGACTGGCCTATCTGGGTGATGTTTTTCACTTGTCTGACCACTTGCATGATGATGAGTTTCTCACACGACTGGCCTATCTGGGTGATGTTTTTCACTTGTCTGACCACTTGCATGATGATGAGTTTCTCACACGACTGGCCTATCTGGGTGGTGTTTTTTCTTGCCTGACTGATCTGAATCTAGGATTACAGGGACTCTCCACAACTATATTCAATGTGTGAGACAAAATCGAGGCTATGATTAAAGAAGTGTGAGCTCTTCTCTGTCTGCATTAATAAGGACAACACACAGGTCTTTCCATCATTGTATGATTTTTTGTGCAAATGAACTCAAGCTTACGGACAATGTCAAATGGGATATAGTGAAGCACCTCACTAGAATGAAAACTAAATACAGACACAGACTGTGTGTGGAATATGATTTAAGACGGAGACTCTCTCCAATACATCCCAACATTGCAGAGTTATGTGCATCCTTTCAAGCACACCTTTCTCATTAACCTGTGGTGAGTTATGCACAATTTTCAATTAACAAATAAGGTTTTATATGTAAGACGGTTCAATAAAGAGCTAAATTATTGATTTATTATAATATTATTATTTGTGCCCTTGTCCTATAAGAGCTCTTTGTCACTTCCCACGAGCCGGGTTGTGACAAAAACTCATTCTTATGTTTAATAAATGTATTGTATAGTGTGTGTGTGGCAGGCTTACAATGATGGTCAAAAACAACATTTGAGAGTGTGCTGACCCTGGTTCTAGAGGGGGTACCGTTGGAGGTTGAATGTTTGAAGGGGTACGGGACAGTAAAAAGTTTGGGAACCACTACCCTAGCTAGAGCACACAAAAACTATACATACCTTGGCCTAAACATCAGCGCCACAGGTAACTTCCACAAAGCTGTGAACCATCTGAGAGACAAGGCAAGAAGGGCCTTCTATGCCATCAAAAGGATCATGAAAATTCGACATACCAACTAGGATCTGGCTAAAAATACTTGAATCAGTCATAGAGCCCATTGCCCTTTATGGTTGTGAGGTCTGGGGTCCGCTCACCAACCAAGAATTCACAAAATGGGACAAACACCAAATTGAGACTGCATGCAGAATTCTGTAAAAATATCCTCAGTGTAAAACACCAAATAATGCATGCAGAGCAGAATTAGGCTAATGATCAAAATCCAGAAAAGAGCCTTTAAATTCTACAACCACTTAAAAGGAAGCGATTCCCAACCTTCCATAACAAAGCCATCACCTACTGAGAGATGGGCTCTGTTCACAAACACAAACACACCCCACAGAGCCCCAGGACAGCAACACAATTAAACCCAATCAAATCATGAGAAAACAAAAATATAATTACTTGACACATTGGAAAGAATTAACAAAAAACCAGAGCAAACTAGAATGCTACTTGGCCCTAAACAGAGAGTACACAGTGGCAGAATACCTGACCACTGGCTGACCCAAACATAAGAAAAGCTTTGACTATGTACAGACTCAGTGAGCATAGCCTTGCTATTAAGAAAGGCTGCCGTAGGCAGACATGGCTCTCAAGAGAAGACAGGCCATGTGCTCACTGCCCACAAACTGAGGTGGAAACTGAGCTGCACTTCCTAACCTCCTGCCCAATGTATGACCATATTATTTGTAAAACAAACCCCATTTTGATAAACTCCCATATCTACTGGGTGAAATACCACAGTGTGCCATCATCCCATATCTACTGGGTGAAATACCACAGTGTGCCATCATCCCATATCTACTGGGTGAAATACCACAGTGTGCCATCATCCCATATCTACTGGGTGAAATACCACAGTGTGCCATCATCCCATATCTACTGGGTGAAATACCACAGTGTGCCATCATCCCATATCTACTGGGTGAAATACCACAGTGTGCCATCATCCCATATCTACTGGGTGAAATACCACAGTGTGCCATCATCCCATATCTACTGGGTGAAATACCACAGTGTGCCATCATCCATCTACTGGGTGAAATACCACAGTGTGCCATCATCCCATATCTACTGGGTGAAATACCACAGTGTGCCATCATCCCATATCTACTGGGTGAAATACCACAGTGTGCCGTCATCCCATATCTACTGGGTGAAATACCACAGTGTGCCATCATCCCATATCTACTGGGTGAAATACCACAGTGTGCGATCATCCCATATCTACTGGGTGAAATACCACAGTGTGCCATCATCCCATATGTACTGGGTGAAATACCACAGTGTGCCATCATCCCATATCTACTGGGTGAAATACCACAGTGTGCCATCATCCCATATCTACTGGGTGAAATACCACAGTGTGCCATCATCCCATATCTACTGGATGAAATACCACAGTGTGCCGTCATCCCATATCTACTGGGTGAAATACCACAGTGTGCCATCATCCCATATCTACTGGGTGAAATACCACAGTGTGCCGTCATCCCATATCTACTGGGTGAAATACCACAGTGTGCCATCATCCCATATCTACTGGGTGAAATACCACAGTGTGCCATCATCCCATATCTACTGGGTGAAATACCACAGTGTGCCGTCATCCCATATCTACTGGGTGAAATACCACAGTGTGCCATCATCCCATATCTACTGGGTGAAATACCACAGTGTGCCATCATCCCATATCTACTGGGTGAAATACCACAGTGTGCCGTCATCCCATATCTACTGGGTGAAATACCACAGTGTGCCATCATCCCATATCTACTGGGTGAAATACCACAGTGTGCCATCATCCCATATCTACTGGGTGAAATACCACAGTGTGCCATCATCCCATATCTACTGGGTGAAATACCACAGTGTGCCATCATCCCATATCTACTGGGTGAAATACCACAGTGTGCGATCATCCCATATCTACTGGGTGAAATACCACAGTGTGCCATCATCCCATATGTACTGGGTGAAATACCACAGTGTGCCATCATCCCATATCTACTGGGTGAAATACCACACAGTGTGCCATCATCCCATATCTACTGGGTGAAATACCACAGTGTGCCATCATCCCATATCTACTGGATGAAATACCACAGTGTGCCATCATCCCATATCTACTGGGTGAAATACCACAGTGTGCCGTCATCCCATATCTACTGGGTGAAATACCACAGTGTGCCATCATCCCATATCTACTGGGTGAAATACCACAGTGTGCCATCATCCCATATCTACTGGGTGAAATACCACAGTGTGCCGTCATCCCATATCTACTGGGTGAAATACCACAGTGTGCCATCATCCCATATCTACTGGGTGAAATACCACAGTGTGCCATCATCCCATATCTACTGGGTGAAATACCACAGTGTGCCGTCATCCCATATCTACTGGGTGAAATACCACAGTGTGCCATCATCCCATATCTACTGGGTGAAATACCACAGTGTGCGATCATCCCATATCTACTGGGTGAAATACCACAGTGTGCCATCATCCCATATGTACTGGGTGAAATACCACAGTGTGCCATCATCCCATATCTACTGGGTGAAATACCACAGTGTGCCATCATCCCATATCTACTGGGTGAAATACCACAGTGTGCCATCATCCCATATCTACTGGATGAAATACCACAGTGTGCCGTCATCCCATATCTACTGGGTGAAATACCACAGTGTGCCATCATCCCATATCTACTGGGTGAAATACCACAGTGTGCCGTCATCCCATATCTACTGGGTGAAATACCACAGTGTGCATCATCCCATATCTACTGGGTGAAATACCACAGTGTGCCATCATCCCATATCTACTGGGTGAAATACCACAGTGTGCCGTCATCCCATATCTACTGGGTGAAATACCACAGTGTGCCATCATCCCATATCTACTGGGTGAAATACCACAGTGTGCCATCATCCCATATCTACTGGGTGAAATACCACAGTGTGCCGTCATCCCATATCTACTGGGTGAAATACCACAGTGTGCCATCATCCCATATCTACTGGGTGAAATACCACAGTGTGCCATCATCCCATATCTACTGGGTGAAATACCACAGTGTGCCATCATCCCATATCTACTGGGTGAAATACCACAGTGTGCCATCATCCCATATCTACTGGGTGAAATACCACAGTGTGCCATCATCCCATATCTACTGGGTGAAATACCACAGTGTGCCATCATCCCATATCTACTGGGTGAAATACCACAGTGTGCCATCATCCCATATCTACTGGGTGAAATACCACAGTGTGCCATCATCCCATATCTACTGGGTGAAATACCACAGTGTGCCATCATCCCATATCTACTGGGTGAAATACCACAGTGTGCCATCATCCCATATCTACTGGGTGAAATACCACAGTGTGCCATCATCCCATATCTACTGGGTGAAATACCACAGTGTGCCATCATCCCATATCTACTGGGTGAAATACCACAGTGTGCCATCATCCCATATCTACTGGGTGAAATACCACAGTGTGCATCACAGCAGCAAGATTTGTGACCTGTTGTCACAAGAAAAGGGCAACCAGTGAAGAACAAACACCATTGTAAATATAACACATATTTATGCTTATTTATTTTCCCTTTTGTACTTCAACCATTTGTACATCATTATAACACTGTATATATACATAATATGACATTTGTAAAATCTTTATTCTTTTGGAAGTTCTGTGAGTGTAATGTTTACTGTTCATTTTATTGTTTATTTCACTTTTGTATATTATCTACTTCACTTGCTTTGGCAATGTTAACATGTTTCCCATGCCAGTAAAGCCCCTTGAATTGAATTGACAGAGAGAGAGAGAGGCATCAAAGGCAGTAGACTACATAGACAGCTGTGTGTGTGTGTGTGTGTGTCAGATAATCCCAGTGAGGCAGCAGCCCAGTGTGGGGTCTCCAGGTGGCCCTCAGGGTGAAGCAGGGTTGACCCCAGTTGACCCGGGCTGTCAGGAGCTCAGATCTCTTCCTGACATTGCAGTAGAGACTGAACACCAGGACAATGTACCATTCCATCATGTAACAGAGCCTCCACACAGCTCAAACAGCCCCTGTATTCATCCACTTCCTCACAGATCAGTGTCAGGAGGACAAGCACATACAGACAACTGGAAGAACCAAACATGATAACACAGACGGTCACATTGGCAACATACACACCAGAAATGCTGTTTTATTCACATGTTCCAATCTAATCATTTGTATTAAAAAGCTACATGAAATGAATAATTGTAATCAATAGTTTTGCAGTTTTAATGACAACTTTAATGACAAATGGACATGGCCTTTTCCTGAAACTGTCATGGTAGCATGCCTCACACCCCAAAAGTATTTGTCATGGCAGACAGGGCAGGTCTGAAGGCCTTTCTCATAGGGCTGAGACACCCAGACAGGCTGCAGATAGCAGCAGTCATGACATCCCAGCCCAGCAGTAGCAGCAGTCATGACTGCTCTCTCTCCCTCTATCTCTCCCTGTCTCTCCCTGTCTATTTATTTCAATTCAATTCAAGGGCTTTATTGGCATGGGAAACGTGTTAACATTGCCAAAGCAAGTGAGGTAGATAGACTTTTATATATTATCTCTCCCTGTCTCTCTATCTCTCCCCGTCTCTCTATCTCTCCCTGTCTCTCTCTCTCTCTCTTTCCTGTCTATCAATATCTCCCTGTCTCTCTCTCTCTCTCTTTCCTGTCTATCAATATCTCTCTCTCTCTCTCTCTCTCTTTCCTGTCTATCAATATCTCCCTGTCTCTCTCTCTCTCTCTCTTTCCTGTCTATCAATTCCTGTCTATCAATATCTTTCCTGTCCTGTCTCTCTCTCTCTCTCTCTCTTTCCTGTCTATCAATATCTCCCTGTCTCTCTCTCTCTCTCTCTCTTTCCTGTCTATCAATATCTCCCTGTCTCTCTCTCTCTCTCTCCTGTCTTCCTGTCTATCAATATCTCCCTGTCTCTCTCTCTCTATCTCTCTCTCTCTCTCCTGTCTCTCTCAATATCTCTCCCTGTCTCTCTCTCTCTCTCTCTTTCCTGTCTATCAATATCTCCCTGTCTCTCTCTCTCTCTCTCTCTCCCCTGTCTCTCTATCTCTCCCTGTCTCTCTCTCTCTCTATCAATATCTCTCTCTCTATCTCTCTATCTCTCTCTCCCTCTCTCTCTCTCTCTCTCTCTCTCCCTGTCTCTCTATCTCTCTCTTCCTGTCTATCAATCTCTCCCTCTCTCTCTCTCTCTCTTTCCTGTCTATCAATATCTCCCTGTCTCTCTCTCTCTCTCTCTTTCCTGTCTATCAATATCTCCCTGTCTCTCTCTCTCTCTCTCTTTCCTGTCTATCAATATCTCCCTGTCTCTCTCTCTCTCTCTCTCTTTCCTGTCTATCAATATCTCCCTGTCTCTCTCTCTCTCTCTTTCCTGTCTATCAATATCTCTCTTTCCTCTATCTCTCTCTCTCTCTCTCTTTCCTGTCTATCAATATCTCCCTGTCTCTCTCTCTCTCTCTTTCCTGTCTCTCTATCTCTCCCTGTCTCTCTCTCTCTCTCTCTTTCCTTTCCTATCAATATCTCCCTATCAATATCTCTCTTTCCTGTCTATCAATATCTCCCTGTCTCTCTCTCTCTCTCTTTCCTGTCTATCAATATCTCCCTGTCTCTCTCTCTCTCTTTCCTGTCTATCAATATCTCCCTGTCTCTCTCTCTCTCTCTCTCTTTCCTGTCTATCAATATCTCCCTCTCTCTCTCTCTCTCTTTCCTGTCTATCAATATCTCCCTGTCTCTCTCTCTCTCTTTCCTGTCTCTCAATATCTCCCTGTCAATATCTCTCTCTCTCTCTCTCTTTCCTGTCTATCAATATCTCCTCTCTCTCTCTCTCTCTCTCTCTTTCCTGTCTATCAATATCTCCCTGTCTCTCTCTCTCTCTCTCTTTCCTGTCTATCAATATCTCCCTCTCTCTCTCTCTCTTTCCTGTCTATCTATATCTCCCTGTCTCTCTCTCTCTCTCTCTTTCCTGTCTATCAATATCTCCCTGTCTCTCTCTCTCTCTCTCTTTCCTGTCTATCAATATCTCCCTGTCTCTCTCTCTCTCTTTCCTGTCTATCAATATCTCCCTGTCTCTCTCTCTCTCTCTCTCTTTCCTGTCTATCAATATCTCCCCTCTCTCTCTCTCTCTCTTTCCTGTCTATCAATATCTCCCTGTCTCTCTCTCTCTTTCCTGTCTATCAATATCTCTGTCTCTCTCTCTCAATATCTCCCTCTCTCTCTCTCTCTCTCTCTCTCTCCCCTGTCTATCAATATCTCCTGTCTCTCTCTCTCTCTCTTTCCTGTCTATCAATATATCTCCCTGTCTCTCTCTCTCTCTCTCTTTCCTGTCTCTCTCTCTCTCTCTCTCTCTCTCTCTCTCTCTCTCTTTCTCTCTATCAATATCTCCCTGTCTCTCTCTCTCTCTCTTTCCTGTCTATCAATATCTCCCTGTCTCTCTCTCTCTCTCTCTCTCCCTGTCTCTCTATCTCTCCTGTCTCTCTCTCTCTCTCTTTCCTGTCTATCAATATCTCCCTGTCTCTCTCTCTCTCTCTCTCCTGTCTATCAATATCTCCCTGTCTCTCTCTCTCTCTCTTTCCTCTTTCCTGTCTATCAATATCTCCCTCAATATCTCCTCTCTCTCTCTCTCTTTCCTGTCTATCAATATCTCCCTGTCTCTCTCTCTCTCTCTCTTTCCTGTCTATCAATATCTCCCTGTCTCTCTCTCTCTCTCTCTTTCCTGTCTATCAATATCTCCCTGTCTCTCTCTCTCTCTTTCCTGTCTATCAATATCTCCCTGTCTCTCTCTCTCTCTCTTTCCTGTCTATCAATATCTCCCTGTCTCTCTCTCTCTCTTTCCTGTCTATCAATATCTCCCTGTCTCTCTCTCTCTCTCTCTTTCCTGTCTATCAATATCTCCCTGTCTATCAATCTCTCTCTCTCTCTTTCCTGTCTATCAATATCTCTCTCTCTTTCCTGTCTATCAATATCTCCCTGGCTCTCTCTCTCTCTCTCTTTCCTGTCTATCAATATCTCCCTGTCTCTCTCTCTCTCTCTCTCTCTTTCCTGTCTATCAATATCTCCCTTTCCTGTCTATCAATATCTCTCTCTCTCTCTCTTTCCTGTCTATCAATATCTCCCTGTCTCTCTCTCTCTCTCTCTTTCCTGTCTATCAATATCTCCCTGTCTCTCTCTCTCTCTCTCTTTCCTGTCTATCAATATCTCCCTGTCTCTCTCTCTCTCTCTGTCTATCTCTCTCCTGTCTATCAATATCTCCCTCTCTCTCTCTTTCCTGTCTATCAATATCTCTTTCCTGTCTATCAATATCTCCCTGTCTCTCTCTCTCTCTCTTTCCTGTCTATCAATATCTCCCTGTCTCTCTCTCTCTCTCTTTCCTGTCTATCAATATCTCCCTGTCTCTCTCTCTCTCTCTTTCCTGTCTATCAATATCTCCCTGTCTCTCTCTCTCTCTTTCCTGTCTATCAATATCTCCCTCTCTCTCTCTCTCTCTTTCCTGTCTATCAATATCTCCCTGTCTCTCTCTCTCTCTCTCTTTCCTGTCTATCAATATCTCCCTGTCTCTCTCTCTCTCTCTCTTTCCTGTTCAATATCTCTGTCTCTCTTCCTGTCTATCTATCTCTCCCTGTCTCTCTCTCTCTCTTTCCTGTCTATCAATATCTCCCTGTCTCTCTCTCTCTCTCTCTTTCCTGTCTATCAATCTCTCTCCTGTCCATCTCTCTCTCTCTCTCTCTCTCTCTCCTGTCTCTCTATATCTCTCTCTTTCTCTCTATCTCTCCCTCTCTCTCTCTCTCTCTTTCCTGTCTATCAATATCTCCCTGTCTCTCTCTCTCTCTCTTTCCTGTCTATCAATATCTCCCTGTCTCTCTCTCTCTCTCTCTCTCCTTTCCTGTCTATCAATATCTCCCTGCTCTCTCTCTCTCTCTCTCTTTCCTGTCTATCAATATCTCCCTGTCTCTCTCTCTCTCTCTTTCCTGTCTATCAATATCTCCCTCTCTCTCTCTCTCTCTTTCCTGTCTATCAATATCTCCCCTGGCTCTCTCTCTCTCTCTCTCTCTTTCCTGTCTATCTATCTCTCCCTGTCTCTCTCTCTCTCTTTCCTGTCTATCAATATCTCCCTGCTCTCTCTCTCTCTCTTTCCTCTCTATCAATATCTCCCTCTCTCTCTCTCTCCCTGTCTCTTTCCTGTCTCCCTCTCTCTCCTGTCTCTCAATATCTCTCCCTGTCTCTCTCTCTCTCTCTTTCCTGTCTATCAATATCTCCCTCTCTCTTCCTCTCTCTTTCCTGTCTATCAATATCTCCCTGTCTCTCTCTCTCTCTCTTTCCTGTCTATCAATATCTCCCTCTCTCTCTCTCTCTCTCTCTCTCTCTTTCAATATCTCTCCCTGTCTCTCTCTCTCTCTCTCTTTCCTGTCTATCAATATCTCCCTGTCTCTTTCCTCTCTCTCTCTCTCTTTCCTGTCTATCAATATCTCCCTCTCTCTCTCTCTCTTTCCTGTCTATCAATATCTCTCTCTTTCTCTCTCTCCCCGTCTCTCTTCCTGTCTCTCCCTGTCTCTCTCTCTCTCTCTTTCCTGTCTATCAATATGTCTCTCAATCTCTTCCTGTCTCTCTCTCTCTCTTTCTCTATTCCCTGTCTCTCTCCTCTCTCTCTCTCTGTCTCTCTCTTTCTCTGTCTATCATATCTCCCTCTCTCTCTCTCTCTCTCTCTCTGTCTCTCAATATCTCCCTCTCTCTCTCTCTCTCTGTCTCTCTCCCTCTCTCTTTCCTGTCTATCAATATCTCCCTGTCTCTCTCCCTCTCTCTCTGTCTCTCCTCTCTCTCAATCTCTCTCTATCTCTCTCTCTCTCTCTCTCTCTTTCCTGTCTATCAATATCAATATCTCCCTGTCTCTCCTCTCTCTCTCTCTCTCCTCTCTCTCTCTCTCTCTCTCTCTCTCTCTCTTTCCTGTCTATCAATATCTCCCTGTCTCTCTCTCTCTCTCTCTTTCCTGTCTATCAATATCTCCTGTCTCTCTCTCTCTCTCTCTCTCTCTCTCTCTCTCCCCTGTCTATCTCTCTATATCTCCCTGTCCTCTCTCTCTCTCTCTCTTTCCTGTCTATCAATATCTCTCTCTCTCTCTCTTTCCTGTCTATCAATATCTCCCTGTCTCTCTCTCTCTCTTTCCTGTCTCCCCTGTCTCTCTATATCTCCCTGTCTCTCTCTCTCTCTCTCTCCTGGCAATATCTCTCCCTCTCTCTCTCTCTCTTTCCTGTCTATCAATCTATCTCTCTCTGTCTCTCTCTCTCTCTCTCTTTCCTGTCTATCAATATCTCTCCTGTCTCTCTCTCTCTCTCTCTTTCCTGTCTATCAATATCTCCCTTCTCTCTCTCTCCTCCTCCCTGTCTCTCTCTCTCTCTCTCATCTCTCCCTGTCTCTCTCTCTCTCTCTTTCCTGTCTATCAAATATCTCCCTGTCTCTCTCTCTCTCCCCCTCTCTATCTCTCTCTCTCTTTCCTGTCTATCAATATCTCCCTGTCTCTCTCTCTCTCTCTCTTTCCTGTCTATCAATATCTCCCTCCTCTCTCTCTCTCTCTCTCTTTCCTGTCTATCAATATCTCCCTGCTCTCTCTCTCTCTCTCTCTCTCTTTCCTCAATATCTCCCTCTTTCCTGTCTATCAATATCTCCCCTCTCTCTCTCTCTCTCTCTTTCCTGTCTATCAATATCTCCCTGCTCTCTCTCTCTCTCTCTTTCCTGTCTATCTCCCTGTCTCTCTCTCTCTCTCTTTCCTGTCTCTCTCTCTCTCTCTCTCTCTCTTTCCTGTCTATCAATATCTCCCTATCTCTCTTTCCTGTCTATCTCTCCCTCTCTCTCTCTTTCCTGTCTATCAATATCTCCCTGTCTCTCTCTCTCTCTCTCTTTCCTTGTCTCAATCTCTCTCCTGTCTCTCTTCTCTCTTTCCTGTCTATCAATATCTCCCTGTCTCTCTCTCCCCTCTCTCTATCAATATCTCCTCTCTCTCTCTCTCTTCTCTCTTTCCTGTCTATCAATATCTCCCTGTCTCTCTCTCTCTCTCTTTCCTGTCTATCAATATCTCCCTGTCTCTCTCTCTCTCTCTCTCCTGTCTCTCTCTCTCTCTCTCCCTGTCTCTCTCTCTCTCTCTTTCCTGTCTATCAATATCTCCCTGTCTCTCTCTCTCTCTCTCTTTCCTGTCTATCAATATCTCCCTGTCTCTCTCTCTCTCTCTCTTTCCTGTCTATCAATATCTCCCTGTCTCTCTCTCTCTCTCTCTTTCTCTGTCTATCAATATCTCCCTGTCTCTCTCTCTCTCTCTCTTTCCTGTCTATCAATATCTCCCTGGCTCTCTCCCTCTCTCTTCTGTCTCTCTATCTCTCTCTCTCTCTCTTTCCTGTCTATCAATATCTCCCTGGCTCTCTCCCTCTCTCTCTCCCCTCTCTCTCTCTCTCTCTCTCTCTTTCCTGTCTATCAATATCTCCCTGGCTCTCTCCCTCTCTCTCTCCCCGTCTCTCCCTGTCTCTCTCTCTCTCTCTCTTTCCTGTCTCTCTATCTCTCCCTGTCTCTCTCTCTCTCTCTCTTTCCTGTCTATCAATATCTCCCTGTCTCTCTCTCTCTCTCTCTCTCTCTCCTCTCTTTCCTGTCTATCAATATCTCCCTGTCTCTCTCTCTCTCTCTCTCTCTCTCTCTATCTCTCCCTGTCTCTCTCTCTCTCTCTCTCTTTCCTGTCTATCAATATCTCCCTGGCTCTCTCTCTCTCTCTCTCTCTGTCTCTCTCTCTCCCTGTCTCTCTCTCTCTCTCTCTCTCTTTCCTGTCTATCAATATCTCCCTGGCTCTCTCTCTCTCCCCGTCTCTCTATCTCTCCCTCTCTCTGTCTCTGTGTGTCCCACTCTGCATGGAGGAGGATAGCTCTGACAGCGATAGAGACGCTAACATGGAACGACCCATGACCACCAGCCAACATTTTCACACAGAGACCAGGAATGTCATTCAGTGCTGTTGAACAACTATTATGCTGATTACTCATTAAGTACTGCAGTAAAGCAGTAAATCATGTGGACCATAAATACATGTTGGTGCAATACATCTCTGAAGTTTTGTTCCTCAGACTTCAGACTCAGATCCTACGGTCTACTGGAGAGAAGTGGAACATATGAACATGTGTTCCAGTATGAATGGATGGATCCGGAAGAGAAGACATTAGCCTGACAGACTGTAGCAGGATGAGCTTTCTGCAGCTGTGTGTCTCAAACACTATGTGATGTGTCAAAAAGCAACAAGGTCAGAGAGTTTGTCAACATCACAAATACAGACTGTGTAGAATAGACTGAACTCAAAGCTTTTAATCAAATTGTGCATTTCTGTCTTTAGATTGTGTCTCCAACAAACATAGCATTGAGATCACACACGCACGCACATGCACGCACATGCACGCACACACACGCACGCACATACACACACACACAAACACACCACAAACACACACCAATTCATGCAGTATGTTGTGGTCTATGTGTAATTGAGTGCATTGGCCATATCAAGATGTTTACATGGGACTGTTTTGTTTACATCCTTAATCATGTAGCCTAAATATTTGATTAAAAAAAGCCTGCGTGTGTGTGGATGTGTATACAGGTGTGTGTGTGTGCATGCACGCTTATTCTGATATGCCATGAGTGCAAGGCAGTGACCCATTAGAGTGTGTGTGGGCGTGTGTGTGTGTATGGGTTCCCACGTGGCTGTGTGTGTGTGGCATGTCACCACATGGGTAAAGTAAACTGGCCTGGGGTGGCCAATGCCATGCAGAGCAGCAGAAACCAAAACCATCTCCTCCATGATAGCAGACTGCAGCCCATCAGAACTACTCTCTCTCTCTCTCTCTCTCTCTCTCTCTCTCTCTCTCTCTCTCTCTCTCTCTCTCTCTCTCTCTCTCTCTCTCTCTCTCCTCTGCTACATGAGTGAAATGTTTACAGCGAGTCTAGTGTTAATGTGTAGTTCATCGTGACACAGAACAAAACACTATAAAATGTGCTCTGATGATATCTCAAAGAGGTATGCAAATTGTTTATGAAGTAGTCTATATCATTAATGTGTCATGACATGCAATGTTCGCCAAATAAGGTATCGATTGATTCATGTCATGGATGACGCCGAATCTGTTTTCATAGGAAATGAAATCTCTTGATTCATGGGAAATTAACTCTTATGATTCATAGGAAATGAAATCTCTTGATTCATAGGAAATGTACTCTTATGATTCATAGGAAATGAATGGGAGAACAAGTCTAAGGGGGTAACATTTGCTGATGTCATTCTGAGGAACAACTTCTGAGGTCCAGACACACTGAGATACTCTAACATATCTACAGCTCTAAACACAAAGATTAAAGGCTTTTATCTTAGAAACAAGAGGTTTAAGCAGAACCATTTTCAATGCTTTGTTTGTCCTGAGCAGCGATTCCCAAGTGACCACAGAGAAACCAACCACAGTATAATACAATAGATGTGATTTGAATGGCTCAAAACAAAGTCTGACACGTTTACTAAAAGATGGGGATGTTCTTTATTCAGTGAAAACCACTAGAACGGTGTAAACACGCCCCGCTTTCATCACCAAGACACTCTGGAACCTCATTGGTTCACACGTGATCACTTCTGAGGACTTCAACAGCTGAAGTTTTCACCCCTCTTGAAAGCTCATTCTAAGGAAAAGATGATGAGGACAATTCAGACCAGAACTACATGACCTGTTGAGCACCATTGTTGTAGAAAGGGACACAAAAAGTTTTTTATGAAGTTTCATACCTTTACACGACATCCACATTCATCTGAATGATTTGCCCTTATTGACATTCCATTTACTGCCAGATAAATGTGTTACGACAGCTGTCAAAAGGTCAATGGGAAGAAAGGTTGTTTTGGTCGACGTGGTTAGGCTTAGGCTGCTTTGTGTTATAATGTAACACGTTTCATGTACTTGAGACCAACACAGAATGTAGTGTTTTGGAGGCTGACGAGGCGAGGTGAAAGCCTCTCCACATGGACTTAAACATTTCTCCCACCACTCAATAGCTGGCACCCTGGGTCCTCCAGTAGCCCTGAGCTCAAATAGAGCCGTCCTAACACAATGCCTGAGAGGATTAAATGGTCTCTTGGCCAACGTTCACAGAGGGAACTGGGGGCCTCTCATCTTTATCTATCTGGATCCCCTTTCCTCTCTTTTGAAACGGAACAAAAGTGGCCAAATCTTCTCCCGCTCCGACAACACAGAGTGAACCCCTTCAGAACCACGGGTGAGCTGAGAGGAACGAGGAGAGCTTCTCAACAGGCTTGATCTCATTATTCCATCTGGGTACTTCAATCCACAACATTGATCGGAATGGAGGTGAAAGAATGTATTTTGGAATCCGGCCTCCCTGGCTTTCATAGACAAACGTTCCCAGAGCCAAGTGAGCACAATACTAGATAACTTAGTTGTCTTGGTAACCTCTAGTGTTTACATTGGGACTGGTGTATGGTACAAGTGGTTCCTTTACCACAAATGTATATGGAACATTATAAACTGGGAGGTTAAAACCCTGAATGCTGATTGGCTGACAGCCGTGGTATATCAGACCGTATACCACAGGTATGACAAAACATGTATTTTTACTGCTCTAATTACATTGGTAACCAGTTGATAATAGCAATAGGGCACCTCGGGGGTTTGTGGTATATCCAGGCTCCCCTTGTTGCGTCGTGCATAAGAACAGCCCTTAGCCGTGGTATATAGGTCATATACCACAACCCCTCCTGCCTTATTGCTTAATATGTTATCTTCCTGTGTGATTCTTTGTAGTATTCTGATATCTGTCACAAATTGTCTTTGTTTCTCCGGTGATACTGTCCAATATTGTCTTTGTGTCTCTGGTTATATTGTTCAATATTGTCTTTGTGTCTCTGGTGATACTGTCCAATATTGTCTTTGTGTCTCTGGTTATATTGTTCAATATTGTCTTTGTGTCTCTGGTGATACTGTCCAATAGTGTCTTTGTATCTCTGGTTATATTGTCCAATATTGTCTTTGTGTCTCTGGTGATATTGTCCAATATTGTCTTTGTGTCTCTGGTGATATTGTCCAATATTGTCTTTGTGTCTCTGGTGATATTGTCCAATATTGTCTTTGTGTCTCTGGTGATATTGTCCAATATTGTCTTTGTGTCTCTGGTGATATTGTCCAATATTGTCTTTGTGTCTCTGGTGATATTGTCCAATATTGTCTTTGTGTCTCTGGTGATATTGTCCAATAGTGTCTTTGTGTCTCTGGTGATATAGTCCAATATTGTCTTTGTGTCTCTGGTGATATTGTCCAATATTGTCTTTGTGTCTCTGGTGATATTGTCCAATATTGTCTTTGTGTCTCTGGTGATACTGTCCTATAGTGTCTTTGTGTCTCTGGTGATACTGTCCTATATTGTGTCTTTGTGTCTCTGGTGATACTGTCCTATAGTGTCTTTGTGTCTCTGGTGATACTGTCCTATAGTGTCTTTGTGTCTCTGGTGATACTGTCCAATATTGTCTTTGTGTCTCTGGTGATACTGTCCTATAGTGTCTTTGTGTCTCTGGTGATACTGTCCTATAGTGTCTTTGTGTCTCTGGTGATACTGTCCTATAGTGTCTTTGTGTCTCTGGTGATACTGTCCTATAGTGTCTTTGTGTCTCTGGTGATACTGTCCTATAGTGTCTTTGTGTCTCTGGTGATACTGTCCTATAGTGTCTTTGTGTCTCTGGTGATATTGTCCTATAGTGTCTTTGTGTCTCTGGTGATATAGTCCAATATTGTCTTTGTGTCTCTGGTGATATTGTCCAATATTGTCTTTGTGTCTCTGGTGATATTGTCCAATATTGTCTTTGTGTCTCTGGTGATATTGTCCAATATTTTCTTTTTGTTGTCTGGTGATATTGTCCAATATTGTCTTTTTGTTGTCTGGTGATACTGTCCAATATTGTCTTTGTGTCTCTGGTGATATTGTCCAATATTTTCTTTTTGTTGTCTGGTGATATTGTCCAATATTGTCTTTTTGTTGTCTGGTGATACTGTCCAATATTGTCTTTGTGTCTCTGGTGATACTGTCCTATAGTGTCTTTTTGTTGTCTGGTGATATTGTCCAATATTGTCTTTGTGTTGTCTGGTGATACTGTCCAATATTGTCTTTGTGTCTCTGGTGATACTGTCCTATAGTGTCTTTTTGTTGTCTGGTGATATTGTCCAATATTGTCTTTGTGTTGTCTGGTGATACTGTCCAATATTGTCTTTGTGTCTCTGGTGATACTGTCCTATAGTGTCTTTGTGTCTCTGGTGATACTGTCCTATAGTGTCTTTGTGTCTCTGGTGATACTGTCCTATAGTGTCTTTGTGTTGTCTGGTGATATTGTCCAATATTGTCTTTGTGTTGTCTGGTGATACTGTCCAATATTGTCTTTGTGTCTCTGGTGATACTGTCCTATATTGTCTTTTTGTTGTCTGGTGATATTGTCCAATATTGTCTTTGTGTTGTCTGGTGACACTGTCCAATATTGTCTTTGTGTCTCTGGTGATACTGTCCTATAGTGTCTTTGTGTTCATGGTGATACTGTCCTATAGTGTCTTTGTGTTCATGGTGATACTGTCCTATAGTGTCTTTGTGTTCATGGTGATACTGTCCTATAGTGTCTTTGTGTTCATGGTGATACTGTCCTATAGTGTCTTTGTGTCTCTGGTGATACTGTCCTATAGTGTCTTTGTGTTCATGGTGATACTGTCCTATAGTGTCTTTGTGTTCATGGTGATACTGTCCTATAGTGTCTTTGTGTTCATGGTGATACTGTCCTATAGTGTCTTTGTGTTCATGGTGATACTGTCCTATAGTGTCTTTGTGTTCATGGTGATACTGTCCTATAGTGTCTTTGTGTTCATGGTGATACTGTCCTATAGTGTCTTTGTGTCTCTGGTGATACTGTCCTATAGTGTCTTTGTGTTCATGGTGATACTGTCCTATAGTGTCTTTGTGTTCATGGTGATACTGTCCTATAATGTCTTTGTGTTCATGGTGATACTGTCCTATAGTGTCTTTGTGTTCATGGTGATACTGTCCTATAGTGTCTTTGTGTTCATGGTAGAGAGGATATTATGTTTTATTAAAGGGCAATCTGCAGTTGCTACATACATTTTAGGATTTATGAATTAATTCTATTTACCCAATAATTGTTGAAGAATATAATTTATACATTTATAAATGCCTCATGTCATATCTCATCATAACTCAAAATATAAAATTGTTTTACCTCAATGTTTGAAAACAAACTGCATGTAAACAAACACTGTATAGCCTCAAACATGGTTACAACTATAATGTTGATATCATGGATGGTCAGTCCTTGCATCCATAGCTCAGACTATGAATTTGATAGTGAGGTTACATTTCTCCAGCCACATCCCTCAGCTTTTTACAGAAACAGGGGCAGGGAGGACACAGGGTTACTGTTTCAACTCCTGATTGCTGCTTTAAGGTCCTACAGTATGAATATCACAAATCCCATGCCTGGGATGGGCCTTACATCAGACTCCCAGATTAGCAGATCTCTCATTGGCCTTCAACACATCCATGAGCCTGATAACGAGAGGCAGTCACCTGATGGGACTGACTGGCTACTGTTGACCCTGTATCACCGTAGCCCAGCACAGACTCCAGCACCACTCCACTGACTGTGTGTGTGTGTGTGTGTGTTTGTGTGTTTGTGTGTTTGTGTGTGTGTGTGTGTGTGTGTGTGCGTGCGTGCGTTTGTGTGTGTGTGCGTGTGTCATGTCATCTTTTATGGGTCAGTAAGTCACTTTTGAGGAAAAGGACCCGTTGAACGTCCAAATACCATGAACTTGATTATAACAGTTAGACTAGCAACAACCCCCATCACTACACACAGTGTTACCTGCCAAACCTGCCTCATGCACGGGTAGCTGTGGCTGATGAACCCAAGGACTCGGACAGTCAGGGTACAGAGCAGGAGGTTTAATGTTAGGCTATACAGGCCAGGCTTCTTGCCTTCTCTCGCAGGTGTTCCAGAAATAATGTCAAGTGAGGACTGGAGATGAGATAGAGTCTGCGTCCCAAATGGAACCCTATGCCCTATATAGTGCACTATGGGCCCTGGTTAAAAGTAGTGCACTATATATGGAATAGGGTGCCATTGGGGACACACCCAGAGAACAGAGAACATTGTTACTCTGCTCACACCACTGAGCTGGGAGTTGACTGCAGCAGATAACTGAGTAACATAATGTCTGGGTCCTCTGGTGACATCACTATGGCATTGTTTTCTCATTGGCTCCCACATATAGAGTAAACAGAACATTAGAATGTCCAGAAAAGTCTAAATGAAATCTCCAACACATTGGACTAAACAAATCCTCTAACCACTGACATATACAGTACACTGACATATAACAGTACACTGACATATACAGTACACTGACATATACAGTACACTGACATATACAGTACACTGACATATACAGTACACTGACATATACAGTACACTGACATATACAGTACACTAACATATAACAGTACACTAACATATAACAGTACACTGACATATACAAGTACACTGACATATACAGTACACTGACATATACAGTACACTGACATATACAGTACACTGACATATAACAGTACACTGACATATAACAGTACACTGACATATACAGTACACTGACATATACAGTACACTGACATATAACAGTACACTGACTTATATACAGTATACAGTACACTGACATATAACAGTACACTGACATATAACAGTACACTGACATATACAGTACACTGACATATACAGTACACTGACATATACAGTACACTGACATATACAGTACACTGACATATAACAGTGCACTGACATATACAGTACACTGACGTATAACAGTACACTGACGTATAACAGTACACTGACATATACAGTACACTGACATATACAGTACACTGACATATAACAGTGCACTGACATATACAGTACACTGACATATAACAGTACACTGACATATACAGTACACTGACATATAACAGTACACTGACATATACAGTACACTGACATGTACAGTACACTGACGTATAACAGTACACTGACATATACAGTACACTGACATATACAGTACACTGACGTATAACAGTACACTGACATATACAGTACACTGACATATACAGTACACTGACATATAACAGTACACTGACATATACAGTACACTGACATATACAGTACACTGACATATACAGTACACTGACATATACAGTACACTGACATATAACAGTACACTGACATATACAGTACACTGACATATACAGTACACTGACGTATAACAGTACACTGACATATACAGTACACTGACATATACAGTACACTGACATATACAGTACACTGACGTATAACAGTACACTGACATATACAGTACACTGACATATACAGTACACTGACATATACAGTACACTGACATATAAAAGTACACTGACATATAAAAGTACACTGACATATAACAGTACACTGACATATACAGTACACTGACATATACAGTACACTGACATATACAGTACACTGACATATAACAGTACACTGACATATACAGTACACTGACATATACAGTACACTGACATATAAAAGTACACTGACATATAAAAGTACACTGACATATAACAGTACACTGACATATACAGTACACTGACATATACAGTACACTGACATATACAGTACACTGACATATACACTGTAGCTTCTAACTGGAGCCTAGACTGAAGCATTTCTTGCAGGGTGAAAATTCATTGTAACATACATCTCACTGTATACTTGCACATCGAGAGGTAGTAGAATTATGAAGAAACTGCAGTGAGATATGTATGGCTGTATTCTCCAGACAGACAAACACAGACGGACAGACAGTCACAAGCAGACAGACAGATGGACAGTCAGAAAGACAGACAGAATGAGGCATGTTCTATTGGTGAGACACGGACATCAAAGCAGTCTGAAGAAAGGAAGTCAGCATGGGATGAGAGGGATGAGTGGAGAAGGAATTCAGAGCCACACTAGGACCTTTCACAGAGCCAGCAGGGCACCCTGTTAGAGGACAGGATGTTTTACTGGTTTATAGTGGCACTACAGTCCAGTCTGGCCTTAAACCTAACTCTAACCCTTTACTGGTTTATAGTGGCACTACAGTCCAGTCTGGCCTTAAACCTAACTCTAACCCTTTACTGGTTTATAGTGGGACTACAGTCCAGTCTGGCCTTAAACCTAACTCTAACCCTAACTCTAACCCCCTTTACTGGTTTATAGTGGCACTACAGTCCAGTCTGGCCTTAAACCTAACTCTAACCCTAACTCTAACCTTAACTCTAACCCTTTACTGGTTTATAGTGGCACTATAGTCCAGTCTGGCCTTAAACCTAACTCTAACCCTAACTCTAACTCTAACCCTAACTCTAACTCTAACCCTAACTCTAACCCTAACTCTAACTCTAACCCTAACTCTAACCCCAACCCTTTACTGGTTTATAGTGGCACTACTGTCCAGTCTGGCCTTAAACCTAACTCTAACCCTAACTCTAACTCTAACCCCAACCCTTTACTGGTTTATAGTGGCACTACTGTCCAGTCTGGCCTTAAACCTAACTCTAACCCTAACTCTAACTCTAACCTTAACTCTAACCCTAACTAAACCTAACTCTAACTCTAACCCTAACTAAACCTAACCCTAACTCTAACCCTAACTAAACCTAACTCTAACCCTAACTCTAACTAAACCTAACTCTAACCCTAACCCTAACTCTAACCCTAACTAAACCTAACCCTAACTCTAACCCTAACTGAACCTAACTCTAACCCTAACTCTAACCCTAACTCTATCTAACCCTAACTGAACCTAACTTTAACCCTAACTCTAACCCTAACTCTAACCCTAACTGAACCTAACTCTAACCCTAACTCTAACTCTAACCCTAACCCTATCTGAACCTCACTCTAACTCTAACTCTAACTCTAACTCTACTACATTGAAACACAACTCAGAGTCCAGAAAGTGCATCACAGATCCCTTATAGATCTCAATAGGTATTCATCCATTATGTTTATCATCAGTAGATCTAGTATGTGGTTAAGATGGAGGTTCAGTTTATCTCCCACATAAAACATCAAACCACTCAAACACAACTCTATGCTTCTTCTAACAGTCTGTGAATCATTATGAGAATATAGTGACATTTTTAAATGAAGTCGAGTAGGAAATTCAGGTGTGTCATTTGTGCTGGAAATGGACTTTATAATCCAATTCTACATTCAATTAACAGTATTACATTTAAACTCCTCTCTGTGAAACATCAGCTACATCAAGGCACTTAAAAACCTTTCCATTAACAATAAGTCTCTCTTAGTTAGCCAATATAAATACTGCAGCCCATTCTAGTTCCCTGCATTAGCTGTGTTTTTCCTTCTGCCTGGCCTCCCCTGTCCCTCTTAAGCTGATGGTCACGCTGCGTTCCTTATGACCGAGGACATGTCCCAAATGGCATCCTATTCCCATAGACCCTGGTCAAAAGTAGTGCACTATATAGGGAACAGGGTGCCAGAGTCCATAGGGTTCTGGTCAAAAGTAGTGCACTATATAGGGAATAGGGTGCCATTTGGGACGAAGCTGGAGAGGAAGAGAGAGGGCAAACACCGACTGTGACGAGGAACTCCAACCCCAGCACCAAGACAGCACAGACCCATGTGAGAACATTCAATAAAGAAAACGGAGCAGACATGAAATAAACAGGAGCGGTCAGAGAAACAACAACCTGACTGACCCTTCAGATTCCTTTCTCAGGTTGGTTTCCTGTCTGCTTCAGGCTCAGCTGTTTAAAGGCTGTTACTGTTGAAGCTCCACACCTGTCCTCTTTGACAGGGGCTATTCCAGTCACACAGCAAGAGGGATTGGACCTTTAAAGCCACATTCTGTAAGATGTGCATTCCATCAAACAGTGGGCCCACCGACAACCATGTATACAATGGAGCAATATTCCTACGTCTCATTCAGCTGTTAGTACTAGTACTACATGTATACTGGTCTGGCTGAGGATGGAAGGACAGGAATTATCACCACAGGACATAGAGGATTTCGGCTATGTCATCTCTCAGCTGTAGTCTATGTAGTCTCTCAGCTGTAGTCTATGTCATCTCTCAGCTGTAGTCTATGTAGTGTCTCAGCTGTAGTCTATGTCATCTCTCAGCTGTAGTCTATGTAGTCTCTCAGCTGTAGTCTATGTAGTCTCTCAGCTGTAGTCTAAGTAGTGTCTCAGCTGTAGTCTATGTAGTGTCTCAGCTGTAGTCTATGTCATCTCTCAGCTGTAGTCTATGTAGTCTCTCAGCTGTAGTCTATGTAGTCTCTCAGCTGTAGTCTATGTAGTCTCTCAGCTGTAGTCTATGTAGTCTCTCAGCTGTAGTCTATGCAGTCTCTCAGCTGCAGTCTATGTAGTCTCTCAGCTGTAGTCTATGTAGTCTCTCAGCTGTAGTCTATGTAGTCCCCTCAGCTGTAGTCTATGTAGTCTCTCAGCTGTAGTCTATGTAGTTTCTCAGTTGTAGTCTATGTAGTCTCTCAGCTGTAGTCTATTTAGTCTCTCAGCTGTAGTCTATGTAGTCTCTCAGCTGTAGTCTATGTAGTCCCCTCAGCTGTCGTCTATGTAGTCTCTCAGCTGTAGTCTATGTAGTCTCTCAGCTGTAGTCTATGTAGTCCCCTCAGCTGTAGTCTATGTAGTCTCTCAGCTGTAGTCTATGTAGTTTCTCAGTTGTAGTCTATGTAGTCTCTCAGCTGTAGTCTATTTAGTCTCTCAGCTGTAGTCTATGTAGTCTCTCAGCTGTAGTCTATGTAGTCTCTCAGCTGTAGTTTATGTAGTCCCCTCAGCTGTCGTCTATGTAGTCTCTCAGCTGTAGTCTATGTAGTCTCTCAGCTGTAGTCTATGTAGTCTCTCAGCTGTAGTCTATGTAGTGTCTCAGCTGTAGTCTATGTAGTGTCTCAGCTGTAGTCTATGTCATCTCTCAGCTGTAGTCTATGTAGTCTCTCAGCTGTAGTCTATGTAGTCTCTCAGCTGTAGTCTATGCAGTCTCTCAGCTGCAGTCTATGTAGTCTCTCAACTGTAGTCTATGTAGTCTCTCAGCTGTAGTCTATGTAGTCTCTCAGCGGTAGTCTATGTAGTCTCTCAGCTGTAGTCTATGTAGTCCCCTCAGCTGTAGTCTATGTAGTCTCTCAGCTGTAGTCTATGTAGTTTCTCAGTTGTAGTCTATGTAGTCTCTCAGCTGTAGTCTATTTAGTCTCTCAGCTGTAGTCTATGTAGTCTCTCAGCTGTAGTCTATGTAGTCTCTCAGCTGTAGTCTATGTAGTCCCCTCAGCTGTCGTCTATGTAGTCTCTGAGCTGTAGTCTATGTAGTTTCTCAGTTGTAGTCTATGTAGTCTCTCAGCTGTAGTCTATGTCGTGTCTCAGAGTAGTCTATGTAGTCTTTCAGTTGTAGGGCAATGAGGTCTGGCCTTTCAGCATGTTGTTGAGGATGCTGCTGAGAAGGGCCATTCTGAACAGTGAAACAGACAAACTCAGGTTGTGGCTAACAGTCCTCCCTCCCTCTCTTCTATTCTGTGCTGTGTGCAGACATACAGTTACAATCCCTTTCTGGATGAACATGTAGACAGCTCTCCTCTTTAAACAGGGCTGAGGAGTGCTGAGGGCCTCACAATAGGAAACACATGGCTTTGGAATAAATAGTGTTCATTTCATTAGTTAATATGAATGATTACATTATACACCATTTAGCTACAACAAAGTTACAACCCTACTGATTCCAAATGCAACTGAAATGTAAACAGGAGAAAAGCTGTTACTATCTCCCAGTGCTGAGGGTTTAGCAGTGACCTGTGCTCTCATAATCTCTCTACCTGTCTGAGATCATCAGAACATGGAAACACCACTCACACCTCACTGACAGAAAGAAAGAATGAAAGAAAGAGAGAGAGAGAGAGAGAGAGAGAAAGAGAGAAAGGAAAAATAGAGAAAGTATGGGAAGAGAGAGCGATAGCATCAATCCACCCACTGATCTGATACACACCATTACACTAGAGCCTGATTTGGACTGATGAGTCCCTCCCTCCCTCCCTCCCTCCCTCCCTCCCTCCCTCCCTCCCTCCCTCCCTCCCTCCCTCCCTCCCTCCCTCCCTCCCTCCCTCCCTCCCCCCCCCTCCTGGTGTGTGTTTTCCTCCAGTTTCTCCTCCTTGACAGGCTGTTGTTTAGCTTGGACTCCCGGTGTGACTCTAACTCCATGATCCCATGTTGGAGGCTGTTTGAGCGGAGCCGAGGAGATGAGTGACAGGTTTATATGACCCCCTCAGCCTGGTCCTGCGGTGCCTCATTACATGTATGTTTTTAATTATCCTTCCTTCGATCCACTCTCCCCTGGCTCTCTCTCTTTCTCTCTATCCCTGGACAGGGTGATAAGGGTTAGATACTGGATCTCTCTCTGGACAGGGGGACCAGGGTTAGATACTGGATCTCTCTCTGGACAGAGGAACCAGGGTTAGATACTGGATCTCTCTCTAGACAGGGGGACCAGGGTTAGATACTGGATCTCTCTCTGGACAGGGGGACCAGGGTTAGATACTGGATCTCTCTCTGGACAGGGGGACCAGGGTTAGATACTGGATCTCTCTCTGGACAGAGGGACCAGGGTTAAATACTGGATCTCTCTCTGGACAGAGGGACCAGGGTTAGATACTGGATCTCTCTCTGGACAGAGGGACCAGGGTTAGATACTGGATCTCTCTCTGGACAGAGGGACCAGGGTTAGATACTGGATCTCTCTCTGGACGGGGGCCAGGGTTAGATACTGGATCTCTCTCTGGACAGGGGGACCAGGGTTAGATACTGGATCTCTCTCTGGACAGGGGGACCAGGGATAGATACTAGATCTCTCTCTGGACAGAGGTACCAGGGTTAAATACTGGATCTCTCTCTGGACAGAGGGACCAGGGTTAGATACTGGATCTCTCTCTGGACAGGGTGATAAGGGTTAGATACTGGATCTCTCTCTGGACAGAGGGACCAGGGTTAGATACTGGATCTCTCTCTGGACAGGGGGACCAGGGTTAGATACTGGATCTCTCTCTGGACAGGGGGACCAGGGTTAGATACTGGATCTCTCTCTGGACAGAGGGACCAGGGTTAGATACTGGATCTCTCTCTGGACAGGGGGACCAGGGTTAGATACTGGATCTCTCTCTGGACAGAGGGACCAGGGTTAGATACTGGATCTCTCTCTGGACAGGGGACCAGGGTTAGATACTGGATCTCTCTCTGGACAGGGGACCAGGGTTAGATACTGGATCTCTCTCTGGACAGAGGGACCAGGGTTAGATACTGGATCTCTCTCTGGACAGGGGGACCAGGGTTAGATACTGGATCTCTCTCTGGACAGGGGACCAGGGTTAGATACTGGATCTCTCTCTGGACAGGGGACCAGGGTTAGATACTGGATCTCTCTCTGGACAGAGGAACCAGGGTTAGATACTGGATCTCTCTCTGGACAGGGGACCAGGGTTAGATACTGGATCTCTCTGGACAGGGGGACCAGGGTTAGATACTGGATCTCTCTCTGGACAGGGGGACCAGGGTTAGATACTGGATCTCTCTTAGACAGAGGGACTAGGGTTAGATACTGGATCTCTCTCTGGACAGGGGGACCAGGGTTAGATACTGGATCTCTCTCTGGACAGGGGGACCAGGGTTAGATACTGAGTCTCTCTCTGGACAGGGGGATACGGGCTAGATACTGGATCTCTCTCTGGACAGGGGGACCAGGGTTAGATACTGGATCTCTCTCTGGACAGAGGAACCAGGGTTAGATACTGGATCTCTCTCTGGACAGGGGGACCAGGGTTAGATACTGGATCTCTCTCTGGACAGGGGGACCAGGGTTAGATACTGGATCTCTCTCTGGACAGGGGGTCCAGGGTTAGATACTGGATCTCTCTCTGGACAGAGGGACCAGGCTTAGATACTGGATCTCTCTCTGGACAGGGGGACCAGGGTTAGATACTGGATCTCTCTGGACAGGGGGACCAGGGTTAGATACTGGATCTCTCTCTGGACAGGGGGACCAGGGTTAGATACTGGATCTCTCTCTGGACAGAGGGACCAGGGTTAGATACTGGATCTCTCTCTGGACAGAGGGACCAGGGTTAGATACTGGATCTCTCTCTGGACAGAGGGACCAGGGTTAGATACTGGATCTCTCTCTTGACAGGGGACCAGGGTTAGATACTGGATCTCTCTCTGGACAGGGGACCAGGGTTAGATACTGGATCTCTCTCTGGACAGGGGGATACGGGCTATATATACTGGATCTCTCTCTGGACAGGGGACCAGGGTTAGATACTGGATCTCTCTCTGGACAGGGGACCAGGGTTAGATACTGGATCTCTCTCTGGACAGGGGACCAGGGTTAGATACTGGATCTCTCTCTGGACAGGGGGACCAGGGTTAGATACTGGATCTCTCTCTGGACAGGGGGACCAGGGTTAGATACTGGATCTCTCTCTGATCTCTCTCTGGACAGGGGGACCAGGGTTAGATACTGGATCTCTCTCTGGACAGGGGGACCAGGGTTAGATACTGGATCTCTCTCTGGACAGGGGGACCAGGGTTAGATACTGGATCTCTCTCTGGACAGGGGGACCAGGGTTAGATACTGGATCTCTCTCTGGACAGGGGGACCAGGGTTAGATACTGGATCTCTCTCTGGACAGGGGGACCAGGGTTAGATACTGGATCTCTCTCTGGACAGGGGGACCAGGGTTAGATACTGGATCTCTCTCTGGACAGGGGGACCAGGGTTAGATACTGGATCTCTCTCTGGACAGAGGGACCAGGGTTAGATACTGGATCTCTCTCTGGACAGGGGGACCAGGGTAAACCCAGACATGTCATCCCAGTACGTGCTGTTGTTGTGGCCAGTAAGACATGACACCAGACATCTCAAATTGTTTTTCCAGTTCTGTAACAAGCAGATTAAACACTGGAATTGTTTTGCATCTGCGGAGACGAATGTGCGGAGGGTTTAAAGCGGGGCTGGCTGACTGGATGGCTGGCTGGCTGACTGGATGCCTGACTGGATAGCTGGCTGGCTGACTGGATGGCTGGCTGACTGGATGGCTGGCTGGCTGGCTGACTGGATGGCTGGCTGACTGGATGGCTGGCTGGCTGACTGGATGGCTGGCTGGCTGACTGGATAGCTGGCTGGCTGACTGGATGGCTGGCTGACTGGATGGCTGGCTGGCTGACTGGATGGCTGGCTGGCTGACTGGATAGCTGGCTGGCTGACTGGATGGCTGGCTGGCTGGCTGGCTGACTGGATGGCAGGCTGGCTGACTGGATGGCTGGCTGGCTGGCTGACTGACTGACTGACTGACTGACTGACTGACTGACTGACTGACTGACTGACTGGCTGGCTGGCTGGCTGGCTGACTGGATGGCTGGCTGACTGGATGGCTTACTCTGGATGGCTGGCTGACTGGATGGCTGGCTGACTGGATGGCTGGCTGGATTGCTGGCTGACTGACTGGATGGCTGGCTGACTGGATGGCTGGCTGACGGAATGGCTGGCTGGACGGAATGGCTGGCTGACTGAATGCCTGGCTGGCTGACTGGATGATAGCTGAATGGATGGATGGCTTGCTGACTGGATGACTGGATGGCTGGCTGACTGGATGGCTGGATGGCTGGCTGACTGGATGGCTGGCTGACTGGATGGCTGGCTGACTGGATGGCTGGATGACTGGCTGACTGGATGGCTGGCTGACTGAATGGCTGGCTGGCTGACTGGATGATAGCTGACTGGATGGATGGCTTGCTGACTGGATGGATGACTGGATGGCTGGCTGACTGGATGGCTGGCTGACTGGATGGCTGGCTGACTGGATGGCTGGCTGGCTGGATAGTTGACTGGATGGATGGATGGATGGCTGACTGGATGGTTGGCTGGCTGACTGGATGGCTGGATGGCTGGCTGGTTGACTGACTGGATGGCTGGATGGATGGCTGACTGGATGGATGGCTGACTGGATGGATGGCTGATTGGATGGATGGATGGCTGGCTGACTGGATGGCTGGCTGACTGGATGGCTGGCTCTGGATGGCTGGCTGACTGGATGGCTGCCTGACTGGATGGCTGGCTGGCTGGCTGACTGGATGAGGTTATGGAAAAGACAGACTCCCCTGCAGAGAAGGAAGAATGAGGAGGATGCTACAGGTGATATGACCATTGTGAGTCATTGTGCTGACATCTATAAACCTTGTTAACAACTCAGTTAAACAGGGAATTATTATTGAGAATTTACAGCTCGAAGAGTCCCATTTTTAAAAACACAGTGTTTCCAGTAGTCGACATAAAA
>NW_024609816.1:725000-730000 GCF_018296145.1 Oncorhynchus tshawytscha
AATTCGAGCTGAGAATAGAGGACAGAGAAGAGACAAAGCAGTGTCAGGATGCATCCATCCCATACAGACAATTAGAGCTGAGAATAGAGGACAGAGAAGAGACAAAGCAGTGTTAGGATGCATCCGTTCCATACAGACAACTAGAGCTGAGAATAGAGGACAGAGAAGAGACAAAGCAGTCTTAGGATGCATCCGTTCCATACAGACAACTAGAGCTGAGAATAGAGGACAGAGAAGAGACTGGAGTGAACTAATCCTGCTTGGGCCAAGTCATGTTTTTCCCTCAAACCTAATAAGATTGGCATTAGCCCACATCTTTCCATGAAATCCCTGTTCTCCTTCTCCTAGCTCTTCCTCTGCTCTGTGGCTGTGTCCCAAATGGCACTCTATTCCCTATAGGGTGCCCGGGCTCTGGTCAAAAGTAGTGCACTATGCAGGGTGTCAATTGGAATGCAACCTGTGTGTACAGTGCAGAGGGTTTATCTGATCCTGGGGAGGGGGGACCGTCAGTCAGTCACAGCAGACAGATTAACAGTTCTAGCCTTCTCTAAGTGGATGATGACTCTCCTAGTACTCACTAAGTTGACAGCCACCTGTTGCCCCTCACAGCAGAGCAGAGTCCCTCACAGCAGAACAGAGTCCCTCACAGCAGAACAGAGTCCCTCACAGCAGAACAGAGTCCCTCACAGCAGAACAGAGTCCCTCACAACAGAGTAGCTTGATGTCTGTACTGTAGACAAGGTGGTCACTGATCAACAGCTAGTCGAGTCACTAAGGCCACTTTGGGAGCAAAACATTTAAGCGGCCTCCTTCTTGCAAGCACAGAGAAATGTAAGTTTTAGATTTAATTTCGTACAGTTCTACACATTTTGCCATGGGGTGTTGAAAAATGTTGCAGTATTAAAGCAAGTTTGTTGCAATTCTATTCATTTTGCCAAAAGGTGGAGAGAAATGTTTTTAATGCTGTTTTTAATATGATATGCGAGTGAGACTGACCGACAAAATCAATGAGGGACCCCCGGCCAGTGATTACCATGATTACCATGCTCAGATATCTGGTCGCTAGACTGACTTACCAGTCTAAAAACTGTTAGCTGAAATGGACTAATTGAGTGACTGTCAGTGACTGACTTAACAAGAGAGAAACTGCTGATGCACAACCACATTTCCAAATGTCACCTTGTGTATTCTACGATCCTAACTCTCAACAGTAAGCTGAGACCCTCCTGAGTTCCCGTTCTTCAAAAGGCTGCCAGTTGGCCATCCCTGTTCTATATGGTTTCTATCTGTACACTCATTAAACCACCTTCGATATGATGGAATCTATGACACAGAAGTCCCCTGGAGCAAAGCCAGTTAACTAACAGTAAAAGCCAACATATACGATACTGTTTTAAATTACAAAATGAAAGTGCCAGGAAATAATAGGAATATAGGAGCGCTTCAAATTAAATAAATCCACATTGTACTCAGCATGCACAAACAGGGCCTAGGTTAGGTTCACCTGGCAGGCTGGGTTAGACTAGAGCGGTCTGTACTCAGCATGCACAAACAGGGCCTAGGTTAGGTTCACCTGGCAGGCTGGGTTAGACTAGAGCGGTCTGTACTCAGCATGCACAAACAGGGCCTAGGTTAGGTCTACCTGGCAGGCTGGGTTAGACTAGAGCGGTCTGTACTCAGCATGCACAAACAGGGCCTAGGTTAGGTTCACCTGGCAGGCTGGGTTAGACTAGAGCAGTCTGTACTCAGCATGCACAAACAGGGCCTAGGTTAGGTACACCTGGCAGGCTGGGTTAGACTAGAGCGGTCTGTACTCAGCATGCACAAACAGGGCCTAGGTTAGGCTCACCTGGCAGGCTGGGCTAGACTAGAGCGGTCTGTACTCAGCATGCACAAACAGGGCCTAGGTTAGGTTCACCTGGCAAGCTGGGTTAGACTAGAGCGGTCTGTACTCAGCATGCACAAACAGGGCCTAGGTTAGGTTCACCTGGCAGGCTGGGTTAGACTAGAGCGGTCTGTACTCAGCATGCACAAACAGGGCCTAGGTTAGGTTCACCTGGCAGGCTGGGCTAGACTAGAGCGGTCTGTACTCAGCATGCACAAACAGGGCCTAGGTTAGGTTCACCTGGCAGGCTGGGCTAGACTAGAGCAGTCTGTACTCAGCATGCACAAACAGGAACTAGGCAGGTTAGGTTCACCTGGAAGGCTGGGCTAGACTAGAGCGGTCTGTACTCAGCATGCACAAACAGGGCCTAGGTTAGGTTCACCTGGCAGGCTGGGCTAGACTAGACCGGTCTGTACTCAGCATACACAAACAGGGCCTAGGTTTAGGTTCACCTGGCAGGCTGGGCTAGACTAGAGCAGTCTGTACTCAGCATGCACAAACAGGGCCTAGGTTAGGTTCACCTGGCAGGCTGGGCTAGACTAGAGCGGTCTGTACTCAGCATGCACAAACAGGGCCTAGGTTAGGTTCACCTGGCAGGCTGGGCTAGACTAGAGCGGTCTGTACTCAGCATGCACAAACAGGAACTAGGCAGGTTAGGTTCACCTGGCAGGCTGGGCTAGACTAGAGCGTTCTGTACTCAGCATGCACAAACAGGGCCTAGGTTAGGTTCACCTGGCAGGCTGGGCTAGACTAGAGCGGTCTGTACTCAGCATGCACAAACAGGGCCTAGGTTAGGTTCACCTGGCAGGCTGGGCTAGACTAGAGCGGTCTGTACTCAGCATGCACAAACAGGGCCTAGGTTAGGTTCACCTGGCAGGCTGGGCTAGACTAGAGCGGTCTGTACTCAGCATGCACAAACAGGAACTAGGTTAGGTTCACCTGGCAGGCTGGGCTAGACTAGAGTGGTCTTGCCTCATGTCTCATGTCTTGCCAATAGTTAAAAGACAGTATTTTTAGGGCTCGAAAAAAAACTCCCAGTAAAAATAAATAAAATCAAGTGGAGTTTCCTAATGTTTCCATGATACATATCATGCAAGCAGCAGGTATAATGGATTAGCAGAGAAAACGACTGCCATAGTTTCTGAAAATCATAGCCTGGATTTCACACGGCATTTCAAAGTTATAACGTCTCCGTCCTTGTCTTGGTACACTTAAATAACACTCTTGAAAAAGGCCAAATTAAAATCCAACAGCTCGTGGCTTAATGGCTTTTCCAGGTTAACCCTGCTGAGTTATTTTAGCCCTGGCAGCCTGGAGAGGAGAGGAGGAGGAGGCCCTGTGTGACTGCAGGAGAGAGCCACGTGCACTCCTCTCCATGGTCTCTGTCACTGGCTCCATCTCAAATGGCACTCTATTCACTACACAGTTCACTACATCTGGGCCCTGGTCAAAAGTAATGCACTATATAGAGAAGAAGGTGGCAGTTGGGACGCAACCAGAGTCAACGTGCAGCAGCCTGCAGCACTGCCTTGCTGCCAACCTGCACAGAACAGAGCACCTTGGTATATGGGCACGCAAGGATTCCCAGAGCACAGACAAGCTCTGACTCATCATTATGTGAAGCAGGCTGGACGTGTTTGTATTATAATACTTATTAAAAACAATTATGCACTTAAATGTATTACACACAACCTATGAATGCACTGTTTCACTTTGCTACTGCTGTTGAATGTGATGTGGAGGGCAGGTTTGAGTCAGGTTTAGACTGGGACATAACTGGGCTAGTCTCTCACTAAGTATAATTTAAACCAGTATTTTAGAGCAGTTAACTCTCTCTCTCACACACACACACACACACACACACACACACACACACACACACACACACACACACACACACACACACACACACACACATACACACACACACACACACACACACACACACACGCACACACACACACACCTCTCCAAGGCCGAAAGGTCAGGTAATAGAGGTTCATAATAGAGGCTGGTGTGCCTGAGAGACAGGACAGGACATCAAGATATATCAGGAGGTGTTCCCAACTAAACACAGTATTAACATCCACATGGAAACAGTGAGCTCAACACAGAAATATACAAAGAAGTGGAAAGACCGTGACCCAAACAATAGCTTTGACTGATTTACTAAGTGTGTGTGTGTGTGTGTGTGTGTGTGTGTGTGTGTGTGTGTGTGTGCGCAGGCCTATAATCACTCTACTCATTTCCTCTCATTATGAGGCCTGTTTTATTGACGTAGGAATCAAGCATGGAGCGCGTTAAAACAAGGCCATAAAACATGATGGAGGGAGAGGGAAACGTCTCTAAAACAACCAACATAACAACCTCTACACTTTCCTCACTCTCCCAGAGGGTTTCATCTTTTCAGATTCATCAGCCGATGCAGTGGAACACAGTGGAGAAGTGGCAGACGATATAATGATGATATAGAGTAGTTGACTGCACAGTGACTTTGGCTCTTTAGAAATACCATTTACACTACATATGCAAAAGTATGTGGACACCCCTTCAAATTAGTGGATTTGGTTATTTCAGCAACACCCGTTGCTGACAGGTGTATAAAATGGAGCACACAGCCATGCGATCTGTAAATTCCCGTTTAGGCAATGTATTATTATTATGTTTTAGAATTATGTATTATTATAATAATAAATTATTATTAATATTATGTATTATTATTATTTATTATTATTATAAATAATTATTAATATTATGTATTATTATTATATATATTATTATTATTATACATTATTATTGATATTATATATTATTATTATATATTATTATTATTGTTATGTATTATTATTATTAGTATGTATTAGTATGTATTATAATAAATTATTATTAATATTATGTATTATTATTATATATATTATTATATATTATTATTGATATTATTATATATTATTATTATTATTATGTATTATTATTAGTATGTATTAGTATGTATTATAATAAATTATTATTAATATTATGTATTATTATTATATATATAGTATTATTATTATTGATATTATATATTATGATGATATATTACTATTATTATGTATTATAATTTTTTTATTATTATTAT